>NW_022436942.1:76804270-76831294 GCF_009761245.1 Sapajus apella
CCCCCCCCCCCGCAGCCACAGCTACAGATCTGTTGTAATGTCTGTTGGATCAATATTCAGTGTTTACATTACTCTAACTCTAAATGATGTTGGCTGTGAATGTTGCAGTCAACTCAGATGACTTTTCCCTCCCACAAAACCTTTTGTTCTCTCTGAAGTTAATAATTGCCTTGTTTTTCCCTTGGCTTCCTTTCTATGTGCTTTCAATTCACTCAACCCTCAAATCTTTGCCAATTGTCTAAATCTCCTTTCAAGATATTCAGATCCTTCAGGGAGAAAAATCTATCAAGTTGGCCTCTCAGAAGGAGTCTCTCAGAGCAGGCTGAGTGTTTTGCAGGAATTGTTTTTATGGAAGACTCACATCAGCCCAATGAAGTAGGTATTATTGTCATCATTGGACACCTGCAGAACTGGCCCTCAGGGAGGTCATTTGGGTGCTTAATATTACACAGCAATATGTGGAGGATTTGGGACTTGATCCCAGGACTCTGTGACCCCATAACCCTTGGATTCCTTATGTCCCAGAAGATCACTCTTAGAAGAAACCCTTTAACATACCTCCTCTAGGTTGGGTGTGATGGCTTTCGCCTGTAATCCCAGAACTTTGGGAGGCCAAGGCGAGTGGATCCCTTGAGGTCAGGAGTTTGAGACCAGCCTCACCAGCACAGGGAAGACCAACCGATTTCTATTGAAAATACAAAAATTAGCTGGGTGCGGTGGTGCGCGCCTGTAGTCTCAGCTACTCGGGAGGCGAGGTGGGAGAATCACTTGAACCCTGGAGGTAGAGGTTGCAGTGAGTGAAGATCACATCACTGCACTCCATCCTGGGTGATGGAGTGAGACCCTGTCTCGGAAAAAAACAAAAACAAAACCTCCTCTGACTAGACTGTGATCTGCCTCAAGGAAACTGCAGTAGCTTATTCATTTCTGAATCCACAGCACCTGCCACAGGGCCAGGCACCAGGCAGAGCTCTGAGTACTGCCTGCCGATGAGTAAATGAAGAATTTTGACAGGCAGTGAGAGGAGAACACAGTGCTTCTCAATGGGGAATCAGAGGAGGTGGTGCGTGGTCTGGGAACTGGGGGCAAGTTGCTTAACCTCACCAGCCTCAGTCTCCTTGTCTGTGAAATGGAGCTGAGAATATCTGTTTCACAGGGCTATTTGCATGCAGCCAGAAAAAGTGAATGCTCGGGAACCTAGAAGACAGGGCACAGAAGACGCAAGGACACGTTTGTTACTATGTATTCCTGCAAAGCTTCTCCTTTCCTTTCCCCTTCTTTCCTTGTAAGTGAAACATGGCATAATTAATTTAGAAAGGAAAAAGAAGTGCCTCATACTGGAGAAAAAGATATAGCTCAAGCTAGTTCTAATATGATAAAATATTTATATTAACTTCTCATAAAAATGGATTGTTCTTCTCTTGCCTGGAATCATTAATGGGTAGATATGTAACATCTTATTTTCTTGCCTCCCTTTTTCTCTCCCTCTTCTAGAATGGATAGATTCAAGTGAGTATGAGGAAGCCATTTTTCATGAATAACAATAACAGAAGACGTTTATTTAGTGCTTACTATGTGCCAGTCATGATTGCAAGCCCGTCTGCACATTCACTCGTTTAATTCAAACCCAGAACTCTAGGAGGTAGGTGCCGTCATGACTCTCATTTGACAGATAAGGAAACCTAGGCACACATTGTCCACTGGCTCCCATGTGTACATTCTGACTCCAAAGGCCCCTAGCTACTCCCTTCTGCCATGTTTAGATGCTGTGCTGCTTCTAATTTGCAGCTTTCAAATAGAGGCAAAGTGTCCTGTGGCTTTTTACTGGGGAAAGATACCTACTATCCAAAGCCCTTTCAGCTTGCAGTAAATAGAGGTAACCAGAACTCTGAACTTCTGCAGCGTGGATTCTGGGTGATGATGTAGGTTTTCTAGCCAGTAGTGGAGAAATCCCAGAAACCCATTTTCATGAGGTTTTCTGTCTTGGCAGTGCAGCACTGGCACCCGCGCAACAAGAGGGGATACAGGAGTCCCTGGAGAAGCCCCAGGAGAGTCAGTCCCTGTGAAGCCCGCTCTGCTGTTGCAGGGACATGCCTTCTTGGTTCTCAGACCTCAATTCCCCAGGATCTTTCTTCTCTGCCTTGTAGCTTTCCTGTCAGCTCTTTCTAATCATGGAGTGTGTGATCCCGTGAAGATGTCAGAGTCACAATCAGGCTGTGGCAGAGCTCCCAGACCCACAGCTGCCCTGGGGGCCAACATATGCACAAATGCACATGCACACATGCAGACATACACACAGACATGTATACGCATAGACATAGACATACATAGATGTACACATATACCTACACATACAGATACACAGACACACAAGCACACATGTATATACGTACATACACAGAGATACACAGAGATACAGAGACACACACAGACATGTATACACATAGACACAGACATACATAGATGCACACATATACAAACACCGACATACAGACACACACAGAGACAGAAACATACAGACACACAGGCAGAGACAAACATATAGAGACACACAGGTACACATGCATATACATATATACACGCAGAGACACACACAGAGATACAGAGACACAGACATGTATACACATAGACACAGACATACGTAGATGCACACATATACATGCACAGTACAGACAGAAACATACGCACAGAGAAACACACACACACAGACACACATGTACACAGACACACAGAGAAAGACACACTACAAACATAAAATCAGACACTGAAATAGAGACACATACAGAGATGCACAGACACATACACACATACAGACACACATATATACATACAATCACACACAGATACACATATACATACACAACTTAATACACACAGATACACACATATACATATGCAGACACATACATGTACATACACAGACACACTGAGACACACAGAAACAGGCAGAAACATACGGAGACACACAGACACAGATACACATAGAAGGACTCATAGACACATGCATAAAAACAGATACAGAGACACACAGACGCCCACACAAACACACACACAGAAACATACAGACACACACCCCTCTGCCCATCTGTTTCATTTACTGTCTGTTTAATCACAATATCCCCAGCCCTCGGTTTCAGGGACTGGCACATAGTAGGTGCTCAACAAGTGTCTATTGGATGAATAAGCACATTAGTGGTTCATTTATTCTCTCTGTGCCCTGTCCTTGAATATTCTGGTACTTGTTCTCTTGGCTTGCCTAGATGCAGTTGGAAGAGAGAACCAGAAGAGATTCCTGCAATCATTTCGGGTAGACGCCAAGCTCCTCAGCGTGGCTTGTAAGGTCCTTTGTGATGTGGCTCCTGCCAACTTCTGTCTCATTCCCCGAAGCCCTCTGACGTGGCCAACATCGCTCTCCGCGGTTTTTAATCTTCTCCAAGCCACCGATTTCTTTCAGGAGCTGATGAAAGCTGCAGACCTTCTTCTCCAATACGCAGTCATCTGCACATTCAAATTGTGTTCTGGATTTAATTTCTGGGGATCCCTAAGGCCTGTTTACAGATCTCCAAGGAGTGCACAGGACCCAGGCTAAGAACCACTGCACTGTCTTATTATTTGAGGGTGCAGGGCTAGGGAAACCCAGAAAAGGGAAATTACTTCTCTAGGGTCACGGATGACAGAATTGGAACTGAGAACCCAGGTCTGTGGATCTCAAGTTCAGAACTTTCTCCCTTCCATCATCCTGTGTTGACGAATGAATGCCATGTAATTAGTTAATACGATGAACAATTAAATCAGACAGTCCCCTCAGCCTTCTCCATCGATCACACCCTCAGCCATGGCAGCTCCGTCAGGTGCTCAAATACCAGTGGTTTCTGGAGTATAGCATTCTTCCTTGTATTTTGGTATTTTCTTGATGATTATAAATGGGAGTAATTACAGGAGAGTCCTGTTGACTGTTTCACTGAGCATGTGCCACATAACTGAGACAGCTCTTCCTCTAACTTGCAAACCAGTCTGAGATCAGGAAAGCACCTGAAATATAGGCCATTTCTCCTTACGGTTGTGACCTGCTATGTTCAGATCTCTTGGGTCAGGAACATGTGGTCGCCTCGTTCCTCAGTGTCCTGTATCTTCTTTAATTGATCCACCATTTCCCCAATTTCCTAGAGCAGAAACCAAGGCATCATCCAACACACATTTTCCTTCATCTCTTTAGTCTCATCCATCACCAAGACTCGTTTCTTTTTGCCATGCATCCAATCTATCCACTTCTGTCATTTTTGCCACCACCACTGCCATTATCTGTAGCCTAGAGAACGGCCACAGCCTCCCCTGGATGAATGACCTGCTCGGATATTAGCTAGGAGGCATTGTTCTTTTCACTTTTCACCATCCTCTGTTCTGGCCAGAAACGTGCTGTACTGGTCAGTATAGGCAATGCTATGCTGCTGTAACAGACAACCAGTAGTTCAAAACAAGTTTATTGCACACTCATGCGAAGTCGCTACAGGTCTCAGTGATGCGCTAGGGTAGATGTCCGTGATTAGCTCAGCATTCCAGGCTGCTTTGAACTTAGGCTTCCTCCATGTGAATATATGCTTTCCTCAGGTGCAGTGGCTCTTGTGTGTAATCCCAGCATTTTAGGAGGTTGAGGTGAGAGAATCACTTAAGTCCAGGAGTTTGAGACCAGCCTGGGTAACATAGCAAGACCCTGTCTCCACAAAAAAAATTTAAAAACTTGCCAGGCATTGTGGGGTACACCTGAAGTCCCAGCCACTCAGGAGACTAAGGTGGAAGGATGGCTTGAGCTCAGGAGTTGGAGGCTGCAGTGAGCTATGATCGTGCTGCTGTGCTCCAAACTGGACAACAGAGCAAGACCCTGTCTTAAAAAAATACACACTTTCTCAATTGCTGCAGGAGGAGAAAAGAGAGAAAAGAATCTGGAAGTGGCACCTGTCCTTCTGCTCACACTTTATTGGTCATGGCAAGTCGTATGATCATGTCTAATTCAAAAGAGCAGGAAAGGAAATATTAACAAGCGGCACTCATATCTAATTACATCCCCCAGGGAGTGGGTGGCAGAAGAGAAGCTGAAAATAAGGGTGATGATTTATCAGTTTTTACATTCAAAATAGTGATCCAGCTGTGAGGCAGAAAGATTCAAGAACTCAACGCTAGCCCGACCAAATTTCCCTTCCTCCATCTCTAGTGACTAGAGGCAAAGTAGGGAGAGAGGGGGAAAGGAGGGGAGAGAGGGAAAGAGAGAGGAGAGAAAGGAAAAGAGAGAGAGAGAGACAGATGGAGAAGAAAGAAAGAAGGAAAGACAGGGAAAAAAAGGAGGAGCATGAGAAGGAAAAAGAAGGTGAAAAAATAGAGAAAAAGAAGAGAAGAGGGAGAGATGAAGGAAGATGGAGTGGGGAGAGAAAGGAGGTAGGAGGAGAAGAAGGAGAAGAAAAAGGAGATGAAGAAGGAAGAGCAGGGAGGAAAAAAAAGGAAAGCGGGAGGAAGGAAGAGGGAGAGACAGAGCATTTTAGCGGAGTGTGCTTGTTCTGCCTCCTTGAATACTGGGAGCACCACTGACGTATAGAGATACGAGGTTAGCGGCACTTGTGTCTGTTGGGTCTCCTCTGATACTCCGATCATTGGCAGCCTTGCTCTCTTCAGTGGGGACAGAGCTACAGATCAGGATGGCTGGGAGGAGCGTTGGGCAGAATGAAGGTGGACCCAGAGGAGATGGGAAAGGAATCTGTTGAGGGGAAGGAGGGAAAGAGGGATGGAAAGAGAGAGGGAGGGAGAGAAGGCTGATCCCAGGACGAAGGCACTTGTGTAGCAGAGGATGTATGGATGAGCTGAACAGGTGAGGACCAAAGGAAAATGCCTCTCCATCTCGTGGAGATCAGTGTATTGTAGAAGGCCAGAAGGGGCATGCTGCATCCAGGGCTGGGTAAGGCCTACAGGCAAGGCAGAGGCAGAGGCAGATAAAGAGTAAAAGGAGCAGCCCTTCCCCACATAGAACATTGGGCTGGGGTGTACATGAGTTCCCTAGAGTGGAGCAAGGAGAAAGAGGGGGTGAAGGAGGTGAAGGAGAACAATTACCCCAGATGTACCTGAGTAGTGAGCAGCAGATTTATCTCCGTCGTAATGAAAACAGGCTAAGTGTCAGAAATTCAACTAGGTTCCAGGAAATAAGGTAGCTTTATTTTTGGATATTCGAGTCTCCCTTGGGGCCATGAATATGCTGCACTTGTGCCACTCAAGCTGTCATTGACGAACTAGTGACAGGCAGCAAACTGTTAGTGGTCCACAATGAGTAAGTAATTGGGAGTGTTTAGAAACTTTCATAGTGATTTGACATTGCTGCGACATCCCAGTGAGTTTTGCTGTATTTTATAAGAGTAAAATGTAACAGGTATGTGATAAAGGCAAGGTAACAGATAAGGCTGTGATGAGTTGGGGGGAAATAGTCCTTCTTGACAGATAGACTGGGATGCGCTGTACTAGGTTGCCAAGTGCATTCTCTCATTCCACACGGGTCTCCTAATCTGCTTTCCTGAGCAGTCTTTCTAACATGCCCACAGGATCCTGAGACGCCTCCACTGACAACCCTCCAGGGGTTTTCCTCATGTCCTTTTGGATAAGGACCAGTGCCTTTCCAGTGGCCTGCCTCAGTCTGCATCACGTGGTGCCTATGTAACCAGAATAGGTTCCTCGCCCCACATGCGTGTCAAATCAATACGCCAAGACCCTGAATGCAGCAGAAAAAGAGGTTTAATCATAAGGCTGCCTAACAAGGAGATGGGAGGAAACCTCAAATCTGTATCCAAGGAGGAGTTTGGGGCTGGCATTTTTAAGGGTGTGTAGATCATTGACCGGTGGAAGAGGACTGGGCGAAGTCACTGGACAGGGAAAGGAAGTAGCTGTATTCTCATCCTGATCCCGTTCCCCCCGTGGGAGTCTTCAAACTGGTTGCTGGAATTAGGGGTCACATCTTTTTTTTTTTTCCCCATTTATTTATTTTATTGCATTTTAGGTTTTGGGGTACATGTGAATAGGGATCCTTAAACAAAAGCCTGGTGATCCCAACGTCAGAGATACCGTCTATAGGAGCAATGGGGATGCAATGGTCGGTATACAGTGCCACATATGACTTTTGGTTACAAGGAAGTGGGTCAGAGTGCACCCTGAATAATGCTTAATTATAACTACAGGTATTGATGGACTTACGACCTATGCAACTTACGACCATTCGACTTTACGACCACAATCGCTAGCCACGACTGCTCCGCATCTGGCAGCGCAAACGTTGCCCAGCTGGGCGTACGACAATGCGGACCAGCTTCCGGCAGCACTACCATCTCCGCGTGCACCATTTCAACTGTACATATAGCCTACTCAACTTACGACCAAATCGTGTTACGACCGGTCTGCCGGTCCCAATCGTGGTCGTAAATCGAGCACTAGCTGTATATTTCTGTCTGGAATTCTTGTTAGCCCTGTGAGGACAGCGTCACCTGCCCACCTCTGCAACCTCTCCTCTCTTCTCTTTCCCTGGCCCTTTTCTGCGTCCTGGCCATATTTCCTGTCACAGCTCCTCACTGACACCAAGCTTCTTCCCACCCCAGGGCCTTTGCCTCTGCGCTACCCTCTGCCTGGCATGCTTTCCCACTCCATCTTGGTGGAGTTGATGCCTCTTCTGCCTTCAGATTGTCACAGCCCAAGAATCACCTCAGAGAGTCCTTCACCACCCCCTGGACTAGTTGAGGCCCCTGCTTCTAGCCTTGATAACACCTCTTACTTGGAAGTGCCGTAAGTAACATGTAACGTGTCTACCTCCCTTCAGGTGTGTAATCCCCAAGAGGGAAGAGGCCTCGTGTCTTTTGTTTACCACCATTTCCCACAGGCCAAACCCAGCTCTGGGTCCTCAGGAAATATTTGTTGAATGAATGAATAAATACGTGAATGCAACATCCAGAGCTCCCAGGACAGTTGTTTGAGATGGTAAAGTGTGTTTTTCGGAGGCCAGGCCTTTAGTAAAATTGTTCCCATGACTCCTTTTACTGACCCAAGCCTGGCAGCTCATCCCAAGCTCCTGCTGACAAATCATTTTATTGGCACAGCTGGACAGGAAAGGACAGAGTGAGTAATGGGAGTCGGGCACCGTGTCGCAGACAAAGGCCCGAGTTGACGTGATAGCAACAGGCAGACCAATGTGGCCTGTGGTCGTAGTCTGGCCTCTGGACATGTCGGAGGACAGGCCCCAGGTCATTTCTCCTTTGTGCTTGGAAGCATGAAAGTGTCGGGGAGGGGAAAGAGGGAGGGTCCTGGCAGAAACTTGCTTCTCTTTGCTGCAGGATAGAAACAGCTTTGGCCAACAGTAGTAACGCCTGTGTTTTGGGGTGTGACAATGCCTTTTGATACTTGTTTTCTATATATAATATACATATAAGTATTATTAATTAAAATATTATTTTAGATGTTATATTGCATCATGTTTTAAATTGTGAAAGTGCTTTTAGCACGAGCCATCACGGTGGCCATGTGTTGTTAGACACAAAGACCCAGGAACCCAGCTGCCTGGGTTCGAAATCTGGCTCTATCCTCTATCAGTTTTTGGAACATAGACAAATTAATCTCTGTGTGCTCTCATTTTCTCATGTGCAAAGTGGAGAGAAGGATAGAATCTACTCTGTAAGGCCACTATGAGAATTACACGAGACAACGCACATCAGGCACTTAGCATATAGTCAACAATAAGATCTGATTTGATAAGAACAGTGAAACAATTTAGAAGAAAATGAAGGAGAAGGAAAGTCTATGTTTCCCAGCCCATTTTCCATTTTCTAAGATGTAAGTTCTCTCAGCTGTGTCTGCCCAGGTGTTTAAGCTTCTGCAAACATATACAGGTCAGCACTGGCATAAAGGAGAGGCAAATGAGGTGCCCAGGACAAAAAAATGTAAGCATGTGCTCATTCTCAGGTGCCAGCCCTGCATTTTATGGACTTTCAGGGAGCAGTGCCTTCAGATTTGTGTCCCAGATGCCTCACTCGTCTCACCCTAGACCAACCCTGACAGATAGGACAGAGACTCCTTCCTGGCCAATGTGGTGAAATCCTGTATCTACTAAAAAATTCAAAAATTAGCCAGGCGTGGTGGCAGGTACCTGTAATCCCAGCTATTTGGGAGGCTGAGGCAGGGACAATTGCTGGAACTCGGGAGGTGGAGGTTGCCATGAGCTGAGATCGTACCACTGCACTCTGCCTGGGCAACAAAGTGAGACTCTGTCTCAAAAAAAAAGGGAAAAAAGCATGTATATATACATACATACTTATATACATATATATATATATATATATATATACACACACAAATATATGTATATATACATGCATGCATACACACAGACATATAGACACAGACACACACACACACACACACACACACACACACACACACACACACACAACTTCAAGACATCAGAGAGCTAACAAGTAGCTCTCTGAATCTAGGGACCCAGGGAGATGAGACTTATATCTGGCAAATCTAGTTATGATGAGAAGCTAAGAGGTTGGGTGGCAGTTTTGTCACTCTCATGGGGCCAGGGGCACAGGATTGGAATTCATGGCTTGCCAAGGAAAAGAGGCCTTGGTGAAACCTCCTTCCATTTGGCTGGAGCCCTGAAGGGCTGTACCCTAGAGCTAAGGGTGACATGGAAGTAGACAAGCTCTGGCAGAGACTAACTCCTAAGGCCTCCAAATATTGGGGTTATCAAAGACTTTAAAACAACTCTGCTTATCATGTTCAAGGAAATAAAAGACCAAATTGAGAATTTCAGCAGACAACTAGAAATAATAAAATGAAGCAATGGGAAGTTCTAGAAATGAGAATAAAGTTAAGATGGGCTTAAAAGCAGATTAGACAGAATCCAAAGAGAACTTGGTGAATTGGAAGATGGGTCGAAGGAAACAGTAAAATCCAGAATGAAGAAAACAAAGGTTAGTAAACTCAAAAGAGAAGTGAGAGACTTGGGGCATGTCATGAGGTCTAACTGGGGTCCCATTAGGAGAGGAAGGAAATGTGGCAGAAGGGATATTTGTAGAGACAGTAGCTAAAAGTGTTCTGAAAGTGATGAAAGACATCAAGCCATAGATTTAAAATGTCCACAAACCCCAAATAGGATAAATATAAAGAAATCAGGCCAGACGCAGTGGCTCATGCCTGTAATCCCAGCACTTTGGGAGTCGAGGTGGTCAGATCACCTGAGGTCAGGAGTTCACTACCAACTTGGCCAACATGGTGAAACCTGTCTCTTCTAAAACATACAAAACTTAAGGCCAGGCGTGGTGGCTCATACCTATAATCTCAGCACTTTGCGAGGCTGAGGTGGGTGGATCACGAGGTCAAGAGATCGAGACCATCCTGGTCAACATGGTGAAACTCTGTCTCTACTAAAAATACAAAAATTAGCTGGGCATGTTGGCACATGCCTGTAGTCCCAGCTACTCGGGAGGCTGAGGCAGGAGAATTGCTAGAACCCAGGAGGTGGAGGTTGCGGTAAGCTGAGATGGCGCCATTGCACTCCAGCCTGGGTAACAAGAGCAAAACTCAGTCTCAAAAACAACAACAACACAACAACAACAAAAAAAACAAAAAAACAAAAATTAGCTGGGTGTGGTGGTGCACTCCTGTAGTCCCAGCTTCTCTGTCTCAAAAAATAAATAAATAAATAAAAAGAAAGAAAGAAATCAATCCCTGGGCACATTCTAGAAAAATTGTGAAAAAGCAAATCAAAGAGAAAAAGCTTTCCTTATTTGGCCTCACAGTGGGAAATCTATCTCCCTACCAACTCACCCTATGGGGGCACTAGGAATCATCTGATATCAAAAGCCTTTATTCACTGTGCCATGGCTGCCTTCTTTTATAGTCTCGGAAAACCAGAAGTGCGGAATGAGAGCTGGGGTGGGAGGGTCAGGTTTACTTCTCTTGGTAAGCCTCTGAGATAGGTGTCTGAACTCAAAGTTAGGTGGCTCTTTTTAAAAGACAGAGGTACTCAGGATATCTCTGGTGTCAGTTTTGGGCCCGAGTCACAATTCTGGGGCATTGGTTCCTTCATTTGACATATATCTGTTGACAACCAACAAATGTGCTGAACACTAGGAAGGCATCAGATTTTAATCTTTGTCTTCATGACACATGATGATGGAGTAATACAACAGGCAGCAAAAGAAACAAAATGTTCGTTATGTCAGATGGTTATAAGTGCTACAGAGAACTAAGGGGAAGAGGGAGTGTTGCAATTTTAAATGAAGTAAGCAGAGATCACCTTGCTGAGAAGGTAGCGGTTGGGGAAAAATCTGAAGGAGATAAGAGAATGAGGCGGGCAGACATTTGGAGGTGGAGTACGTACGGCTCTTACATTTTATTCTAAGTACACAGATTAATCAAATATTACGAGCCACAGATAAAAAATACAAGAGTTAGAGGAGTTGTTTCTATGAACACCAAGGTAAATGCTTTAAACAAACTTGAAAAGATGAATTGCAAAGAAATGCTGTCAGATAAAGGGACAAAAACCGAGAAACAGCTAAAAAAACATTACAAATCTGGAAGAGTGCTACACTCAGGTTACTTTACATGTGCCTTTAAAGTGATTGCAAAGAAATTACCTGTAAAGAAATTGGAACTGGATAGCAAAAGTAATCTATTATGATTTTGATTTATGCAAAAATGAGAAGGGGAATTCCATTAGCGTGCTCAGGCTCCCAGACAAGACCTTCTTCCTACATCAAAAGGTTGGTGGACAGATGACATTGCTTTGTTTTGGGTTAAATGAAAACATTTAAGAAACGAATGAATTATGTTTTATAATTGTTCACTTTGGCTTTCTTGAATAACCCACCCACTATTGGCTCTGATATTGGAAGCAAGCCAATTTGCTGAATTTTTTTCTGAAAATCAATATGTCAAACTGACATTCTCCCTCTCTGCCTAAAGCCTAAATCCATCTAGTTTTTTTTGTTTTGTTTTTTTTAATTTCTTGGAGCTCACTGCAGAGAAGAGGCAGGAGAGGGAGGCAATCTATGAAAAAGAGGAGACAGTGAAGATGATAAGCCAAATTCAGGAAACCTAGCCCAGGTTCAGATGGTAACTTGCTGTGAGAGTTTGGGCAAGTCATTTTAGCTCTTGGAACCTTGCTGTCTTTATCTGTATCATGGGCACATAATAGAACTTACCTGATGGAGTTCTTGTGAGGATTAGAGTAGGTGGTGCATATTAGCGGGCTTAGTACACTGCCTGGCATATTGTAAGTGCTAAGGAATGAGGCAACTATAATGATTTTACTATCAACATGCATTGAAACTTGAATTGCTACAACTGTATTTTGGTGGCAGATCCTGTCTCATAAAGCCTGGAGTAGATAAATTGGAGTAGACTCAAAGGACAAGAGGGCATTTTACCAACAGGAACAAAATCAACACTAGGAGAAGATGGGGAAGCATTGACCTTAAGTGATAGATGTAATGGACATCGGTGGGGTCTGAGAGTCCCATGTGTGTTCAGCCAACGGAACCTTATCGAGAACTAGGAAAGGTCAGCCCCAAACTCCGCAGTCCTGCCTGGAATTGAGATTGGTGATGAGAGGCCCAGACACCACACATTTGCAGGTGGACCTGGGAAATGGTGCAGCTGGCACCATCTCCAGATATATTATTCTGGATTTTGAGATATGGATAAAGAGATGACCCACATGATGTTGAACTCCGGTGTACACGCCTTCTGCGTCCTGTAACTCCCGTGTGGTCTGGCCTTATAGCATGTCCTCCTACTTAGCATTTTCTAAACTTAGTTCTGCAGTGTTTCTTATGATGATACTGGAAATTCTGTTAAAATGTTCCCACATTATCTACATTTGGGCTATATAACATAATAACACTGATTATGGCTAATACCTTTGAAGGAGAGGTGACCGTAGTGTGCGGGAAGCCAATCAAATATTTTCCGCAGCTTGTCTCTTTTAATTCTCTCAATATCCCAGTGAGGCAGATACTAATAATATCCCTATTTCACATGTGAGGAAATGGAACATCAAGAAATAAGGCCAGGTGCCGTGGCGCATGCCTGCAATCCCAGCACTTTGGGAGGCTGAGGCAGGTGGATCACCAGAGGTTAGGAGTTTGAGACTGGCCTGACCAACATGGTGAAACCCCATCTCTACTAAAAATACAAAAGTTAACTGAGTGTGGTGGTGAGTGCCTGTAATCCCAGCTACTTGGGAGGCTGGGGCAGGAGAATTGCTTAAACCTGGGAAGTAGAGGTTGTAGTGAGCTGAGGTCATGCCATCACATGATTGTACTCCAGTCTGTGTAACAGACAGAGGCTCTGTCTCAAAAAAAAAAAAAAAAAAACAAAAACGAAAGAAAAGAAAAAAGAAATGATGGTCAGAGACACTGGTTAACTTAACCAAGGCTGCAGGGCTAGTAAGGAACAGAACAAGGATTTTAACCCAGGTTTTTGACCCCAAAGCTTCTACTTTTAAGTTGAATTACGTTTTTGTTTTTAAACCCTTGCCTTACAATGAGATGACCAGGGAATGTATCCAATATCCCATCTAGTAACATTGTGAGCTGAGTGTCGGTCTTTGTTTTCAAACTCAGAAGAATGATATTCAGGTAAATGGAAAGCATGCTCTTTCCCTTTTGGCATCTCTGATGGTTAATACTAAGTGTCAACTTGACTGGATTGAAGGATGCAAAGTCTTGTTCCTGGGTGTGTCTCTGAGGTTGTTGCCAAAGGAGATTGACATTTGAGTCAGTGGACTGGGAGAGGCAGACCCACGCTCAATCTGGGAGGGCACCATCTAATCAGCTGCCAGTGCGGCTAGGATAAAGCAGGCAGAAGAAGGTGGAAGGAGCCCACTTGCTGAGTCTTCTGGCCTTCATCTTTCTCCCATGCTGGATGCTTCCTGCCCTCAAACATCAGACTCCGAGTTCTTCAGCTTCTGGACTCTTGGATTTACCCCAGTGATTTGCCAGGGGCTCTTGGGCCTTTGGCCACAGACTGAAGGCTGCACTGTGGGCTTTTCTATTTTTGAGGTTTTGGGGCTTGGACTGGCTTTGTTGCTCTTCAGCTTACAGATGGCCTATTGTGGGACTTCCCCTTATGATCGTGTGAGTCAATACTCCTTAATAAACTCCCCTTCATATGTACATCTTCCTATTAGTTCTTTCCCTCTAGAGAACCCTAATGTAGCACTGTATGTCTGTTTGAAAGGATGTCAGCTGTTTCTGTCTCTAGAGTCAACCTGTGCCCACTCTTTCATATTTAATCAAGAATTAGCAAACCAAAGGTTCTGAAAAGTCCTGCAGTAAAGAAACCTCCTTACATCTGTGTAGTAAATATATATATATTTAAAAAGAAGCCTCTTTACCTTTCCTTAATGCAGCTTTCTTTTCCTCCAGAGCCTCTTCCTTGCCTCCTATTTTATTTCAAAACAGTTATTAGCATCCACAAGAAGAGTATTTCATGAAACACAGTTCGAGTAATTCCTTTTGGTAGGGGAGGTATTGAAGGCTGCGTGTAATGTATTCCCCAAATGGGTGGGGGAGGGGGCGGGAAATCCATTTTATGCATCCCCTGCTGGTGGTGAATAGGGCAAGCGTTCCTTCTTTACATAAAGGACAACATAAAATAAACCTGGACATACCCGGTAAAAATCGCCTAGAAGATATTGTTCTAGGGATTAGCTACGTGGAATTTCACAACAGGGAGGGCTTTGGCAGGAAATGGCAAATCATGATTTATTGATATTCCCTAAAATTTTCAATATGTCGTAAAGGGAAACTTGACAAGAGGGAACCTCTTAAGAGTCTTGGATGACATTTTACTTGAAATTGGCTTATGGTATTTTCATATCTCCTTTGCAGACCCAGTCCTGGATGACTACGTGAGTAATATCTTCCTTTTGAAAGCTTTTCATTCTTTATATCATTTTCTTAGTCCTTGCCAAGATTGCTTAGGGGGCTGTATTTATTTCTAATCCATGGAAAAGAAAGCATCTCTCTCCCTGAGACTCTAACTTCTGCAAAGCATGCAGGATAATGGTAGTGTCAAGCAGTTATATACACTTTAAATAGCTATCAATGTAAATATAAAACCGTAAGGCACATGAATAGAAAACTCCTTGGACACTCCAGAAGGGAAAGTAAGCTTAGGGGAATGTTTGCAAGCACTCAAAAGATACAACCCATATAAATGGATTATTGAAAAGTGGCGTGGCAGGAGTATTAGCCAATCATGGAACTAGTTCCCTTGGAAACACGGCAGACTACATTTCCCAGCCTCCTTTGCAGTAGGTATCCCATGTGACTGAGTTCTAGCTAATGAAACGTAAACTAATGATATGAACCACCTGGCCCATAATAACCTCCATCCAAAATCCTTCTTGTCCTATTCCCACGCTGTTAACCTTGGAAGTCCTTTTGTTTTTGAAGATGGTGAAGCCAGGAGATAAAGAGGTTCTGGGGTTGTGAGTTACTGTTTGGAGAACATTGCTCACCAATCAGGAACACCTGCTTTGGAATATTTTGTGAGTGAGAAGTAAGCTTCTATTGCTTTTGTGCTATTGTACCTTTTGGAAACTGTTTGTTACCGTGGCTGGAAGTCTGGACAGGAAGTTTGTACTTGGTAATGGTTGGTTATAGCACTTCCTGAGAAAGAACGTTAAGTAGCAGAAGATCATGGGCTGCAGAGTGAGACAGACAGGGGTTAAAAGCTTGACGTTGTCATTTGCTTGAATTCCTGGTCTTGCGCAAGTTCCTTAATCTCCCTCAGCCTTAGCATTTTTCCTTTAGAAAATGAAAATAATATTTACCCAGTAGGCTTGCTTTGAAAGTTAAAGAAAATACATTTAAATATGTCTGGCACATTGATGGTTATATTGTAGGTGCTCAATAAATAGGTAGCTGTTGTTATCGACTTTTCCAATCACTTTAAAAAGAATGCTATCTTCCTGCTCTGATTCTCCAGGTTATAATAGTGGTCCCCTCCACAGATTTCATCCTCAGAGAGACAAAAATCACAAAAGACAGAGAGAGGAAGAAATTGCCATCTTCTTTTCAGTTCACCATCATTGTAATTGAAGTTACTTAAATAACGATCAGCCGGATATCTTCTCCCTTTCCAGGCAGGCTCCATGAGGTCAGGAATGATGGCTATTTTGGTCTAATGGGTATGCGCAGCCTAGCACATAGCATCACTATAAAGTGGAGAGTCAATAAATACTGAATGCATGAATTGACTAGGGCATGAATCCTCTACCTGTAAATCTTTGCAGGGCTCCATAAACACTGACCCCACATGTAATCCTAGGAGAGACACCGCAAGACCAGCTGGCTCAAAGATGTCTTCATTGCTGGCCTGCCTGAAATGATGTCTTGAGAGTCACTTTTTGGGTTTTAAGCACAAGTTACAAGGGGGTAGCCTGTACCCCAAATCCAATTCATTAGCACATTTTGTCCGTTCTGTATTGTGTTTTAGAAGTTTGAATTTATTGCCGACATTCAAACTTGGGATGCTGCATGTAAAAATCCATATCTTCTGCTTCTATTAAAAAATCAGTTCTCAGGCCGGGCGTGGTGGCTCAAGCCTGTAATCCCAGCACTTTGGGAGGCCGAGGCGGGTGGATCATGAGGTCAAGAGATCGAGCCCATCCTGGTCAACATGGTGAAACCCCATCTCTACTAAAAATACAAAACATTAGCTGGGTATGGTGGTGCATGCCTGTAATCCCAGCTACTCAGGAGGCTGAGGCAGGAGAATTGCCTGAACCCAGGAGGCGGAGGTTGCGGTGAGCTGAGATCGTGCCATTGCACTCCAGCCTGGGTAACATGAGTGAAACTCCATCTCAAAAAAAAAAAAAAAAAAAAAAAATCAGTTCTCTTGGCAACTCTGGACTTGATTCTGATGGCACGGGTTGTCTGGAGTTCACTAGCCATTCCCTCACTTTGGACATGTCCTTTAGTTCCTCCTGAGGCCCTGCCAGGTCTGCTCCAGTCCACATTTCTGTTACCAGCCTGGTTCTTGAGTTTGCAACCTCTCTATTATCTCATAGTTCACTCATTCAATCATTCATTCATTCAACAGATACCTAAGTGTATGAAAATGGGAGATCTGAAAAGCATTACACATGCATCCTAATCTCGAGTTTATAAAGTAGTTGAGTAAAAAGAGACATATACATGTAGTCAAACCTTAAAAAATGGTAATCAATTGATAACAAAGTTCAATTGTAGTGGGTTAAATAGTGTCTTCCCAAATTTACCTCCACCCAGATCCTCAGAATGTGACCTTATTTGGAAATAGGGTCTTTGCAGATATAATTAGTTAAGATGAGCTCATACTGGATTACGGTGGGCCATAAAGCCAATGACTGGTGTCCTTTTAAGGTGAGTAGAGAATAGGCCCTGCATGGTGCCTCATGCCTGTAATCCCAGCACTTTCGGAGGCCAAGGAGGGCAGATCACCTGAGGTCAGGAGTTCGAGACCAGGCTGACCAACATGGAGAAACTCCATCTCTACTAAAAATACAAAATTAGCCTGGCGTGATGACCTGTAATCCCAGCTACTTGGGAGGCTGAGGCAGGAGAATCACTTGAACTCAGAAGGCGGAGGTTGCAGTGAACTATCATGCCATTGCACTCCAGCCTGGGCAACGATCGAAACTCCGTCTCATAAAAAAAGGTGGCTGAAATTATGCTTAAACTCTTCGCGGAAGGGGTGAGATTTGAACAGAGCCTTCAAAAACCCATAACAAGGAGAAAAAGAAGGAATCAGCCAGGCAAGACTATATCGTAGTCACATGTGTAAGTACTGGGGTTGGACAGGTCTGGACACCGATCCAGCAGTATGATCTCAGGCAAGTCAGTGAACATCTTCAAGCCTTCCTTTCCTTGTCTGTAAAATGGGAACAGTAATATTATGCATGTTTGTACAGAGGATTAAATAAAGTATGTACAGCACTTAATAGTGCTGGCAATTAATAAAAATGGGATATTATTATTATTTTGAAAGGATGTGTGGATGACAGGCCCCGTTAGAGACAAATATACCATAAAGCATGCCACTTAATAATTCTTCCCGTATCCACAGCATTTATGCTGGAGTCTCCACTCGCCCTTCTAGATTCACTTTCTCTTGCTCCTTCCCACTGTGTTCCTTGGAAGGCTAACTACAGATAGCATCAGCCAAGCTCCCTTGCCCTCTGGCCTCTTGCTGAATTCAGCCAAGAAGGAAGCAAGTGGCAGGGGATTTAAGGAAAGGAGAGAAGGATCAGACATTCTCCCTACCTGCTGCCAACTTCATTCCCGGGTATGAAGCATGTCTTTTTATTCTGATATTTCAACATCCTGGAGCCTTGCTGAGCCTAAACAGAATGCCCCTCCCAGGGCTACGCAATTCCTAGAGAGTGCGAACAACTCACTCCAGGAGTGCAACTTCTATTTGCAAACTCACTGATACAAACCCATCCCCCTGCACATTTCTGGGTATCAGCCTTCCACACTCTGGACCACTACCCACCTGCCCTAATCACCCCAGGGCCCGGTACCCAGAACTAGAGTCAGCCTATGTGCCCCAGAGCCTACTGAAATTATTTGGATAAGCCAATACTACACCTGTTTACCCTGCCTCACCTGTTTCTCCCCTCAGAAATCACAATAAAGGCTCTTTCTTTTTTTTATTTTTATTTTACTTTAGGTTCTGGGGTACATGTGCATGTCATGCAGGGTTGTTGCACAGGTGCATACCTAACCAGGTGGTTTGCTGCCTCTATTCCCCTTCATCGACATCGGGCATTTCTCCCCATGTTATCCCTTCCCACCCTCCCCCACCACTGTCCCTCCCCTAGCTGCCTACCCCGCTGCTTACGCTCTCTTCCTGCTCTGCCTCTTGACCGGCCATGGTGCTGCACCCATGTGGCCCTGCGTGGCATCGCAAGCTCCCTCCATTTGGATCTGTGAGTAACAAATTATCTTTTAATGGCAAGTGGTCATCACCATACCTGAAAATAGTAACACCTACATTTTAAAACACCCTTCTGGGCTGGGAGTTGACAATGACCATGTTTTTCTACCTGCGGCCACAGCTTCTGTTGTACAGCTCTTGTTAGGTTCTGGTCTCACACTCTTCCCCCTTAACTCTTAATGCTTTCCTGGTGGTAACAGCTTTCTTTGCTATTGTTAGTCTCAGAGTGATTCCGTATTCCTCACTAGTTCCACCAATCATTCCCCTGCCTCTGTTGTAAATAGTCCTTTCATGGAATAGTCTTCAAATAACTCTTTGGGTATGCCAACCAGGGCCATGAGTGACCAGGGCCTTGAGTGATCAGCACTTTTAAGTTTCCACAGCATTCTCACATCCTTCATACCTGAGATTTATAGTCTTTGTGAATTGGGCAGGATCACTCTCATTTTGCCAGTGGGGAAACACATATTCTGAGGGGTTAAACCAACCTGCTCAACGTCCATCTTTCACCTGCATATCTGGTACTCTTTCCAACTTGTCCCACTCACCGGGTCTGTCTTGTTCACTGTTGTATATCCAACTGCAGTGCCCGGCATGGACTTGTCACACAATTAGCATTTCTTGAACAGAAGAAAACAAATGAACAGAAAATAAGATCTTGAAGGAATGGGATGGAAGATGGGAAAAGTCTTTCTTCACGTAGGGAGTCTGGGATTACCTTCAGTACAATGCCTAGAATATAGTAGGTGTTCAGTAAATACTTGTTAAATGTTGAATGAATCAATGGGACTTTGGAGGTGCCCTTTCTGGGGCACCACAGCAATGATCTGTGAGCATCGGGTGTTTGATGTGGGAGTCTCCAGAAGGAAACTGCCAGATGTAAGCCTCGTTTGCTTCCCAGTCTGACTGGACCTTATTCTACCTTTTCTGTTCCACTACTCTCCAGAACAGGGAACTTGACCAAATTAAATTGTGCTAGCTTCATCCCTACCTGGTGTTCTGCCCACTCCCTGCCACCTATGCCATGGGTACAATAGATATTGGTTTGCAGAGGTTAAAAAGCTGGATGTGTGCAAGGCTGGCAGCTGATGGCTAACAGGGCTGAGGTCTCTGGCATTCGAGCTTCCACATGGGATCTGTATTCCCGTGGGAGGACCTCTGTGTGCTTCTAATTATGCAGCTCAGAGTCACACAGGACTCTATTAACAGAAATTTTCCAAAGAATGGGAAAGAGTGATGAAGGAATGGGTGTCAACCTCATCTCATTATTTACTTTGGTTATAAAATGGGTCTTTCTAAGGTAATGTACATTGGGAGCCTTCTCACAGTGCTGCTTGGTGATGCTCCATATTTTGTTGAGCAGATACTCCCTTGGTACCTCTGCTTGATTAATGACACCTTCAACCTGGCTCTGTGTGCCTTTCATGTCTCCCTGGGTCTCCTGTAGAGCTGCCTGGCTGGCTTCTCACAATGATGATAGCAGACACAGAGTGACTTTATTGCAAATTTCAAGGTCACCTCCTCTTTGTTACCCCTCCGTCACATGCATACATATATATACCACTGAAACTGGTTCACTTGAAGCAGCCTTGAGATTCAGGCTGCTGGCTGAAAAACTCAAAGACCCATCAAGAAAAAGCCTGCACACCAGCTCCTAAAAGATACCCAAATCTTCTGAGAGAATTAGCATTGGCTCTAAGATCAAAGCCTAGAGGTGAGGTGAGAGAAAAATGGGATCAGGTTCCCAGGCAGTAGAGTAGGGTGATGAAGAGCATGGAATCAGATGTGTCTGGGTTGGCTCTTCCTAAGTACATCACCTGAGTCTCTAAGGCTTAAGGTTCTCACCTAGCGAATGGGGATGTTAGTACCAAGTCACAAGTTTACATTGGAAGGTGACTGAGATAAAGTATGTGTACTGCTTTGCATATAGTAGCTGTTCAATAAATATTAGCTCTATTACTGTTACTGATAAAATAATAATTAGGCCATTTCCCCAAACATCAGACCAGGTAAAGCAAACTGTTACTACAACATGGGAGAAAGGACTTGAAAATAGGCAGAACTGAGAATGCTATCCTTGGCTCACAGTCTTGGAAGAGTTATTCCCAGCAGCCAGGCAGGAGGCTGTACAGGAGTCAGAGACTTGCGGTGTAGAATCAGGGCTGAACACAGGAGCCTTCTGAGGTTTTAATACAAAGAGAAGTTAATACAGGGAGTAGGTTACACAGATGAACAAGCAATGGAGAAGCCAAACTAAAGTGGTGAGGCAACTCAGAGATGGGTAACAGCAGGAAGCTGCTACCTCTCCTAGGCCAGAGGAACAGAGAGAGGGGTAGTATGACCAGAGCCCAGGAGCCGAGGTCACCCTTGGAAGCTGGAACCACAGAGAGCTTTCTGGCAGGTTCTAGAGTTACAGAGGAGACAGCTGCTACTAGAGATAATGCCTGAGGCAAAGAAGAGGGGGAGAAAATGACCTTAACTCCCCTCTTACTGTTTCTCCCACCTGGGCTTTCCATTGGCAAAACCCAGCCAAAGCCAGTTAACAAAGTGTTCTGGGGAATGCACTTTGCAGAGGTCATCTGTATTCCCTTATACAGAGTTGAGGAGGGGAAGACGGGTCATGGAGCTGAGGGATGGATAGGTCCAGGTTTGGTAGAGTGGTTGAAGTAGAGTTGCCAGGTAACACAGGTTTCCATGTAAGATTAGAATTTCTGATAGCCAAACAAAATTTAGTGTAAGTATGTAAACATTTTATCTCATTCATTCTTTATCTGAAATTCTCATTTCACTGGGTGTCCTGTGCTTTTATGTATTAAATTTGGCAACTTGAGGTTAAAGGCACTATTGGAGCCATTGGAGGGTCTTAATTCTCAGGCCAAATTAGGTAGATGACAGGTTAGGAAGAGGAAGAAGAGAAGAATGAAGATACTGCGCAGCTCTCATGAGGTTTGACACATGAATTAATGCTGCCTCAGTTTGTCTTAAAGGGTTTTATTCATTCATTTATTCAGTTGTTTACCTATGCATCCATCCTACATCCATCTATCTATTCATGCCTCCATTCTCCCTCCCTTTTTTCTTCCCTTCCTCTACAGATTTATCCATTGATTCATTTATTTCCTACTTATTGAACACCTGCTGTGTGCTGGTACCCTGTTGGGCATTGGGAGTATCTTATTGAAGAGACAGTATCTTCCCTCAGGCAGCTTACGTCCAAGACAAGAACACAGATCTTAAACTATAAAGCACACAAGAGAAACTACCCATTACAACTTTAGCTGGGTTTATGAATGATTGTACAGAAAGCCTAGACAATTGGGGAATGCTTTCTTGAGGAAGTGTCATTCATACCGAGACGTGGGGGATTAGTAGGAGTTAATTAGGCCAAGGAGAGCTGAGGGTGAGTGCATTTAAAAAGACAGAATAGCACAGGCAAAACTGGGAGGGAGTTTGGTGTGTTTGGGGGCCTAGAAGAAGGTCCATGTAGGTCCAGTGTGAGGAGCAAAGGGGGAGTGTGGTACGGATGAGGCTGAAGAGGTCAGCAGCGTAGGATGGCTATGCATGGCAGGCAGATTGTACAGGACGCAACTCTATGGCTTCATAGTCAAATAATAATCGAGAGAGTGGTGTGCCCTGGAGTTCTTCAAGATACGCCAGCATGGCCAAAGGTAGCATTTCTCAACCAGAAAGTGCAGAAACTTATGAGCCAAGCATGGGAAGAAGTTTGGGATGTTGTTTGTTAGAGCCACGGAGGTGGCATGACTAGATTTACATTTTAGAGAGAATCTTTTTTTTTGCTAGGTAGAACATGGATGTAGTGGGCCTAGAAGAGAAGTGGACAGATCCACAAAGATGCCTTGTCGTCATCAAAGTGAGCAATGATGGTCGGTTGAACTAGGGTGTTTGTGATGAAGAGAAAGAGGTGTGGGCGCAGAGGGGCGAGATCTTTGGGTGGGAGTAGAGACCCCAGTTAGACATTGATTAGATGTGATGGTCAAGTTTCTGGAGTGGCCAGGTGGGTGGATGGGTGGTGGCAATATTCCCTGTGATGATGAGCATAGAAACTGTAAAATCGTTAGAAAAAGCATCAAAGAATTTTTAAGGCTAAAATCCAGATATAGTCAGCCAAATCCATCTCATATGTCATTTTATAATTTAACTCAAATAAGCTTCTCGATATCTTTGGCGCAAATATGTTCTTGATATATTGTTCACTTCTGGCGGTTTATTTTTTCCCTTCCTTTCTTAGGGAAGTAAAGTCCTACCTCATGACCATGTCTCCATTTCTTAGTGGATACTAAAGCAAAAATAAATACATGAAAGTATTACTGGGTTGAGGACCATGTGCAGTGGCTTGTGGCTGTAATCCCAGCACTTTGGGAGGCCAAGTCAGGAGCATCCTTTGAGGCCAGGAGTTCTGTACAAGACCAGGCACCATAGGAAGACCCCAGTCACTACAAACAGTAAAAACTTTAGCCAGAGGAACAGAGAGGGGGTGGGGGTACATGCCTGAAGTCCCAGCTACTCGGGAGGCCTAAGCAGGAGGATCACTTGAACCCAGGAGTTTGAGGTTATGGTAAGCTAGCATCATACCGCTGCACTCCAGTCTAGGTGACAGAGTGAGACTCTTTCTAAAAAGAAAAAATGGTTACTGTATTTATTCTAAAACACACATTTAATAACATTGTGTCATCTGATAATTGGGATGTTATTGATGACCTCTTATAATTACCACCAGCTACATAGCCATTTTCATGTGGTTGTCATTGTCTGACCAGTTGCAAATTTTGTTCTTTTTTTTTTTTTTTTTTTTTTTGAGATAGAGTCTCATTCTGTTGCCCCGGCTGGAGTGCAGTGGTGCAATCTCGGCTCACTGCAACCTCTGCCTCCCAGGTTGCAACCAGTTTTCCTGCCTCAGCCACCCGAGTAGCTGGGATTACAGGCATGCACCACCATACCCAGCTAATTTTTATATTTTTAGTAGAGACAGGGTTTCATCATGTTGGCCAGACTGGTCTAGAACTCCTGACCTCAGGAGATTCACCCACCATGGCCTCCCAAAGTGTTGGGATTATAGGCATGAGCCATCATGCCCGGCTGCAAATTTTTTTCTTATTCCAGGTGGTCTGAGCACAAAACTCAGCTCCATCATTGTCAGTCAACAAACTGTTAGGAACAATTTGAGGAAGAACTATGAATTCCAGTTGTAGTCTGAAAACCTCCCATTGACACTTCTGGTAAGATTAAGGAAGTGCCAGCATTAACATTTGCTGACTAGGGTGAACAGCACGGAGGAAAACTCTGAAGATCATAGTGGGACACTCTATAAAGAAAAAGCTCTATAACAATTCCGTGGTACAATGGAGGACACGGTGTGAAAAAACCAAACCAAACCAAACATGGACATCCTTGGCTGTGAGTCCAAAGTGATTTCGAATTAGAGTCTGAACACAAAGCAGTTTTAGAAACACGCTACCAATTTGTTTTGTTTCTGTTTCCCCCTTTTTATGAGTGTGTAAGAACAATGCGATAAAAATGTGAGCAAGTAAGTCTAAAAGAGCTCTTTAGGTATAAAAGAAAAAATATAAGTGGCAAAAAAGCCTTATGCCATAGTTTAATTGGTAGTGATTTTTTCTTTCTTAGGGCTACATAAAATAGGAATGAATTGCCGATGAATCTCGCAAACATAATGTTGACTGATGGAAATCATAAACAAAAGATTATAGGATATATGATGCTACTTTCATAAAGTTCAAAAAACCAAGTAAAACCAAAATGGATTGCTTTAAAAGTCAAGGCAGGTGCTATCTTTTGAGAGGATGGAAGGAACTTGAGGGGGCTTCTGAGAGGCTGGCACCGTTCCATTTCTTGACCTGGGGGGTGATTATACAGATGTTTGCTTTGTGCTGCTTTTCACTGAGGTGTTGCTTTTCATTGAGCTGTGCACTTATGTTTTTTTGAGATGGAGTTTTGCTCTTGTTGCTCAAACTGGAGTGCAATGGTACAATCTCGATTTACTGCAACCTCTGCCTCCCAGATTAAGCAATTCTTGTGCCTCAGCCTCCGGAGTATCTGGGATTGCAGGCATGCGCCACCACGCCTGACTAATTTTTGTATTATTAGTAGGGATAGGTTTTCTCCATGTTGGTTAGACTGGTCTTGAACTCCTGACGTCAGGTAATCTGCCCACCTCAGCCTCCCAAAATGCTGGGATTACAGGTGTGAGCCACTGTGCCTGGCCAAGTTGTACACTTATGTTTTATACATTTGTCTATATATGTGTTATGCCTCAATAATTTTTTTAAAGTGATGTGTCTTGTCATTGCTATCATCTTAGGTTCGATGAAATGCAGAGATGTTGATGTGTAGTATGTGGGTGTAGGTATGTGAAGGGGAGCTTTGCCTGTCTCTATTTCCTTGCAAGTATGTTCCCCTCGTTGGTCATCTTGCCTTGATAATTAGGATTATGTAGCAGGAATATAATTATAAATATGTGTATAGTTACAACAAATATACGCACATATAACACCTACATATATAGAGGCTCCTCAACTCACTGCAGAGTTACCTCCTGATAAACTCATCATAAGTTGAAAATATTGTAAATCAAAAATGCATTTAACATACCTAACCTACTGAACATTATAGCTTAGCCTCGCCTACCTTAAATGTGTTCTAAACGCCCACCTTAGGCTACAGTTAAGCAAAACCATCTGGCAACACAGTAGAGTATTCATTGTTTACCCTCGTCATTGTGTGGCTGACTGGGGGCTGTGGTTTGCTGTGGCTGCCCAGTGGCACAAGGGTATGGTACCTACATGTCACTAGTCCAGGAAGGAAAAGATCAACTTCAATTTTTTCCCCATGACCAGCCTATGTTTAACATTTTGAAGAACCTCCTAACTTTTTTCCACAGTGGCTGTTGAAAAACATTTCCGCATTCCCATCATGAATGTATGCGGGTTCCAATTTCTCCACATCCTCACCTCAAAAGCTATACCTAATTTTAAAATAGGCTGGAATTAGGTCGTTTATGGTGCTGGTGCCTAGTGGTCCCTATGGATGCTCTTACAGTCCAGAGAACGTATTTATATCATCTTAAATTTTCTACTCTGAATGTAGAAAATTTCTACTTTCTGCTCAGTTGAAATTTCTAAATTCTACTCTGCTGCTCAGGCTGCATGCCACCACACCCGGATAATACTTTGTATTTTTTGGGGAGAGATGGGGTTTCACCATATTGCCCAGGCTGATCTTGAACTCTTGAGCTCAAGTATCTGTTCACCTCAGGCTCCCAAAGTGCTGGAATTACAGACATAAGCCACTGCACCTGGCCAGAATTCAAAATTTTAAGTAGGTTTCTACTGAATGTGTGTCACTTTCACACCATCATGAAATTGAAAATCGAAGTCAATCCATTGTAAGTCAGGGACTGCCAGTATATTATAACAGATATATTTACAATAACAAAATATATATTATAAATCTATAATAAATCTATATAATAACAAATATATATGTGACAGACATAGCTATTAACACATTCCCACACACATATAATTTTTGGCTTATAAAATAGGCTCCTGCCAATTTAAAAGGAAGGGGCTGAGAAGAGCAGAACACAGAGTTTATGCCATACCTGCAAATATAAGAGAACAGACAGGGGGCAGCAGACAATGCTTATTGTCTACTTAAAGTGAGAGTCACTAGGGCTGGAAAGAAGTGGAGACAGTGATGGGGATAAAGAGGCACTGAGAAGATCACACGTGGCAGAAACTAGGCAGAGCACAGTAGAACTAATATGAAGATACAGCCAAGCCCGCTCCGACACCATTGCTAGGATTGGTACATAACAGTCTAGAAGGAGCTGGGCATGATGGCTCACGCTTGTAATCCCAGCACTTTAGGAGGCTGAGGCAAGCAGATCGCTTGAGGCCGGGAGTTTGAGACTAGCCTAACCAACATGGTGAAACCCCGTCTCAACTAAAAATACAAAAATTAGCTGGG
>NW_022436942.1:76831694-76905104 GCF_009761245.1 Sapajus apella
GGGTCTTTGCTATTGTAAACAGTGCTGCAATGAACATATGTGTGCATGTGTCTTTATAATAAAATGATTTATAATCCTTTGGGTATATACCCAGGAATGGGATTGCTGGGTCAAATGGAATTTCTATTTCTAGATCCTTGAGGAATCCCTACACTGTCTTCCATAATGGTTGAACTAATTTACACTCCCACCAACAGTGTAAAAGTGTTCTTTTTTCTCCACATCCTCTCCAGCATTTGTTGTCTCCAGATTTTTTAATGATTGCTATTCTAACTGGCATGAGATGATATCTCAATGTGGTTTTGATTTGCATTTCTCTAATGACCAATGATGAAGAGCATTTTTTCATATGTTTGTTGGCTGCATAAATGTCTTCTTTGGAAGAGTATCTGTTCATATCCTTCGCCCACTTTTGAAGGGGTTGTTTTTGTCTTGTAAATCTGCTTTAGTTCTTTGTCGATTCTGGATATTAGCCCTTTGTCAGATGGGTAGATTGCAAAATTTTTTTTCCCATTCTGTTGGTTGCTGGTTCACTCTAATCATTGTTTCTTTTGCAGTGAAGAAGCTCTTAAGTTTAATTAGATCCCATTTGTCTATTTTGGCTTTTGTTACCGTTGCTTTTGTATTTTAGTCATGAAGTCCTTGCCTGTGCCTATGTCCTGAATGGTATTGCCTAGGTTTTCTTCTAGGATTTTTATGGTGTTAGTTCTTAAGTTTAAAACTTTAATCCATCTGGAGTTGATTTTAGTATAAGGTGTTAGGAAGGAGTCCAGTTTCAGCTTCCTGTATATGGCTAGCCAGTTTACCCAACACCATTTATTAAACAGGGAATCCTTTCCCCATTGCTTGTTTTTATCTGGTTTGTCAAAGGTCAGATGGTTGTAGATGTGTGGCGTTGCTTCTGAGGCCTCTGTTCTGTTCCATTGGTCTATATCTCTGTTTTGGTACCAGTACCATGCTGTTTTGATTACAGTAGGCTTGTAGTATAGTTTGAAGTCAGGTAGCGTGATGCGTCCAGCTTTGTTCTTTTTGCTTAGGATTGTCTTGGCTATGCGGGCTCTCTTTTGGTTCCATATGAAGGTTAAAGTGTTTTTTTCTAGTTCTTCGAAGAAGGTCAATGGTAGCTTGATGGGGATAGTATTGTATCTATAAATTACCTTGGGCAGTATGGCCATTTTCACAATATTGATTCTTCCTAACCATGAGCATGGAATGTTTTTCCATCTGTTTGTGTCCTCTCTTATTTCCTTGAGCAGTGGTTTGTAGTTCTCCTTGAAGAGATCTTTTACATCCTTTGTTAGTTGTATTCCTAGGTATTTTATTCTCTTTGTAGCAATTGTGAATGGGAGTTTGCTCATGATTTTGCTCTCTGTTTGTCTGTTGTTGGTATATACGAATGCTTGTGATTTTTGTACATTGATTTTGTATCCTGAGACTTTGCCAAAGTTGCTTATCAGCTTAAGGAGGTTTTGAGCTGAGACGATGGGGTCTTCTAAATATACAATCATGTTATCTGCTAATAGGGACAATTTGACTTCTTCTTTCCTTATTGAATGCCTTTATTTCTTTTTCTTGCCTAATTGCTCTGGCTAGAACTTCTAATACTATATTGAATAGGAGTGGTGAGAGAGGGCATCCTTGTCTAGTGCCAGTTTTTAAAGGGAATGCTTCTAGTTTTTGCCCATTCAGTATGATATTGGCTGTGGGTTTGTCATAAATAGCTTTTATTATTTTGAGATACGTTCCATCAATACCCAGTTTATTGAGAGTTTTTAGCATAAAGGGCTGTTGAATTTTGTCAAAGGCCTTCTCTGCCTCTATTGAGATAATCATGTGCTTTTTGTATTTGGTTCTGTTTATGTGGTGAATTACGTTTATAGATTTGCATTTGTTGAACCAGCCTTGCATCCCCAGTATGAAGCCTACTTGATCATGGTGGATAAGCTTTTTGATGTGCTGTTGGTTTTGGTTTGCCAGTATTTTATTGAGGATTTTTGCATCAATATTCATGATGGATATTGGCCTGTAGTTTTCTTTTTTAGTTGTGTCTCTACCAGGTTTTGGTATCAGGATGATATTGGTTTCATAGAAAGAGTTAGGGAGGATTTCCCTTTTTTTGTATTGTTTGGAATCATTTCAACAGGAATGGTAACAGCTCCTCTTTGTACATCTGGTAGAATTCAGCTGTGAACCCATCTGGACCTGGACTTTTTTTGGTTGGTAGGCTACTAATTGCTGCCTCGACTTTAGACCTTGTTATTGTTCTATTCAGGATTTCAACTTCTTCCTGACTTAGTCTTGGGGTGTGCAAGTGTCCAGGAATTTATCAATTTCTTCCAGATTTACTGGTTTATGTGCACAGAGCTGTTTGTAGTAATCTCTGATGGTAGTTTGTATTTCCAAGGAATCAGTGGTGATCTCCCCTTTATTTTATTGCATCTATTTGATGCTTCTTTCTATTCTTTTTTTATTAGTCTAGCTAGCAGTCTATTTTGTTGATCTTTTCAAAAAATCAGCTCCTGGATTTGTTGATTTTTTGAAGGGTTTTTTGTGTCTCTGTCTCCTTCAGTTCTGCTCTGACCTTAGTTATTTCTTGTCTTCTGCTTGTTTTTGAGTTTTTTCGATCTTGCTCCTCTAGCACTTTCAATTTTGACAATAGTGTGTCAATTTTATATCTTTCCTTGTTTCTCATGTGGGAATTTATTGCTATAAAGTTTTCCTCTAGACACTGCTTTAAATGTGTCCCTTAGATTCTGGTAAGTTGTGTCTTCATTCTCGTTAGTTTTCAAGAACATTTTTATGTCTTCCTTCATTTCATTGTTTATTCCATTGTAATTCAGGAGCAAGTTGTTCAGTTTCCATGTGATTGTGTGGTTTTGAGTGCTTTTCTTAATCCTGAGTTCTAATTTGATTGCCCTGTGGTCTGAGAGATTGTTTATTACGATTTCTGTTCTTTTGCATTTGCTGAGGAGTGCTTTACTTCCAATTATGTGGTCAATTTTAGGGTAAGTGTGATGTGGATTTTCTCAATGTGTATTCTGTGGATTTGGGGTGGAGAGTTCTGTAGATGTCTATTAGGTCTTCTTGGTCCAGATCTGCATTCAAGTCCTGGATATCCTTGTTGACTTTCTGTCTTGTTGATCTGTCCAATATTATCAGTGGAGTGTTAAAGCCTCCCACTATTATTGTGCAGGAGTCTAAGTCTCTTCGTAGGTCATTAAGAACTTGCTTTATATATCTGGGTGCTCCTGCATTGGGTACATATATTTTTAGGATAGTTAGCTCTTCTCGTTGCATTGCTCCTTTTACTATTATGTAATGCCCTTCTTTGTCTCTTTCAATCTTTGTTGGTTTGAAATCCATTTTATCAGAGACTAGGATTGCTACCTTTGCTTTTTTTCCCCTCTCAATTGGCTTGGTAAATCTTCTTGCATCCCTTTTTTTGAGTCTATGTGAGTCTGCATGTGAGATGGGTCTCCTGAATATAGCACACCAGTGGGTCTTGACTTTTATCCAATTTGCTAGTCTGTGTCTTTTGATTGGGGCATTTAGGCCATTTACATTCAACATTAATATTGTTATGTTTGAATTTGATCCTGCCATTTTGTTACTGGGTGGTTGTTTTGCCTGTTAGTTAACATGGTTTCTTCATTGTGTAATTGTTCTTTACCCTTTGGTACGTTTTTGCAGTGGCTCATACTGGTTGCTCCTTTCCAGGTTTAGTTCTTCCTTCAGGAACTCTTGTAAGGCAGGTCTTGTAGTGATGAAATCTCTCAGCAATTGCTTGTCCATAAAGGATTTTATTTCTCCTTTGCTTTAGTTTGGTCGGATTTGGAATTCTGGTTGAAAGTTCTTTTCTTTAAGGATGTTGAATATTGGCCCCCACTCCCTTCTAGCTTGTAGGATTTCTGCCGAGAGATCCTCTGTGAGTCTGATGGTCTTTCCTTTATGGGTGACTCAATCTTTCTCTCTGGCTGCCCTTAGGATTTTTTTCCTTCATTTCAACCTTGGTGAATCTGACAATTATTTGCCTTGGCGTTGCTCTTCTTTATCTTTGTGGTGTTCTCTGTATTTCATGGATTTGAATGTTGGCCTGACTTGTTAGGTTTGGGAAGTTCTCTTGGATAATATCCTGAAGAGTGTTTTCCAGCTTGGATTCATTCTCCCTGTCACATTCAGGTACACCAATCAAGTATAGATTAGGTCTTTCCACATAATCCCATATTTCTTGGAGGCTTTGTTCATTTCTTTTCACTCTTTATTCTCTAATCTTGCTTTCTGATTTTATTTCATTGATTTAATCCTCAATCTCTGATATCCTTTCTTCTGCTTGATCGATTAGGCTGTTGAAACTTGTGTATGTCTTGCGAAGTTCTCATGCTATGTTTTTCAGCTCCATCGAGTCATTTAAGTTCTTCTTTAAGCTGGTTATTCTAGTTAGCATTTCGTCTAACCTTTTTTCAAGGTTCTTAGTTTCTTTGCATTGGGTTAGAACATGGTGTTTTAACTCAGAGAAGTTTGTTATTATTCAGCTTCTGAAGCCTGCTTCTGTCAATTCATCAAACACATTCTCTGTCTTGTTTTGTTCTCTTGATGGTGAGGAGTTGTGATCCCTGGGAGGGGAAGAGGTGTTCTGGTCTTTGATGGTTTCATCCTTTTTACACTGGTTTCTTCCTATCTTGGTGGATTTATCTCGCTTTGATCTTTGATGGTGGTGATTGTGGGATGAATCTGAGTGGACGTCCTTTTTGTTGAGGTTGGAGCTATATCTTTTGTGGCCTGTAGAGGCACTGCTGGGCTGCCTCAGCTTCAGTCAGGCTGCTGGGTGGGTGGTCTTCCCCTGGAGTTTGTTTACACAGATGAGATTAGCCCCACCTTCCCTGTGATATCTCTCCTTCCCTGAGCTTGATATTCCCAGTTGGGGTCAAACTAGTGTATTTGCTGCAAAGCTCTCTAGCGTGCTCATTTCAGTTTGAGTTTTGTGAGGGTGGGACCTGCCTGGCCTTATGGCCTGTTTCCCTGCTTTCAACTCTGCCTCTTTCTGTGGGATGGGTAGTTCTGTCCCACTGGTGTTAGTCCAGACTTCTGCCCAGGTCCCTGCCCATGACTTGCAGCACCAGGCAGGAGCCATCACTCCGATTTGCATCGGTAACCCACGGCGCCCCTCAGTCCGGCGGGACTGTCATGGGTTGTGGGTTGCAGGATGGATGAGCATCCGAATCCGAGCACTGAAAGGGTGAAGTCCCTGACTCTCCGAGCCAGCTGCACATCCCCACCTGTAATGTGCCCTGCCTTGTCTCAGTTCACTCTCTCTGGGCTGCTCTTGCCCTGCTTCGGCTTCAGCTTGCCTTCCCTGGGCTATTTTCAGTGACCTACCAGTCCCACCGAAACAAACCTGGCACCTTGCTTGGAATTGTGAAGTCCTCTAGCCCTCTGCGTCTCATTCGCTGGGAGCTGCATTCTGGTGTTGCCACCTCTCGGCCATCTTGGTGCACCTCTCCATATGTGTTTTTTAAAAATAATTTTTGCTTCCTTATATTTTCTAAATCTTCTACAATTAGCAGATATTATGTTTGCATTAAGAAAAAAAGCTGACCAGATGGATTGGCAGGGCAGGGTGGAATGGTGAGGCCATCTATTGAAACACAGAAGCAATTTTAAAAGAAAATGGAGAAAGTATAACTGATCATTGCAGAAAATACAGAAGTGTTTGTAATGGCTGCTACTATGAACTTGGAACTTGATCCCATTTTTTTGAAAGCACTAGGTTTCTTACATTCAAAGAGTAAAGATTTTGCTCAAAAGCTAAAAGCGCTGCTTGATGAATCTTTGGCTCGGGGCATTGATTCCAGTTACCGTTCATCCAAAAGGATGTGGAGCCACCCAAAATTTCAAGCACAAAAAGCATTTCTGTTAAGCAAGAGCCCAAAATATCATCCAGTCTTCCTTCTGGCAATAATAATGGCAAGGCCCTCACAACTGAAAAGGTAAAGAAGGAAGCTGAAAAGAGACCTGTTGATAAAATGAAATCAGACGTCACTGAAGGAGTTGATATTCCAAAGAAACCTAGATTGGAGAAACCAGAGACACAGTCCTCTCCCATTACTGTCTAAACTAGCAAGGATTTAGCTATGGCTGACCTTTCCAGTTTTGAGGAGTCCAGTGCTGATGATTTCGCCATGGAAATGGGATTGGCCTGCATTGTTTGTAGGCAAATGATGGTGGCATCTGGTAATCAATTAGTAGAATGTCAGGAGTGCCATAATCTGTACCACTGAGATTGCCATAAACCCCAGGTGACAGGCAAGGAAGCAAATGACCCTCATCTGGTGTGGTATTGTGCCCAATGCACCAGACAAATGAAAAGAATGGCTCAAAAAACTCAGAAACCGCCACAGAAACCAGCCCCTGCAGTTGTTTCTGTAGCTCCAGCTGTCAAAGATCCATTGGTTAAGAAACTAGAAACTCAACTGAAACAAGAGACAACTTTTCTAGCATTTAAGAGAACAGAAGTCAAGACATCCACAGTTACTTCAGGAAATTCTTCTAGTGCCAGCGTTTCCTCATCAGTAACTAGTGGCTTAACTGGATGGGCAGCTTTTGCAGCCAAAACCTCCTCTGCTGGTCCCTCAACAGCAAAATCGAGTTCAACAACACAAAATAATACTGGGAAACCTGCTACCTCATCAGCTAACTAGAAACCTGCGGGTTTGACTGGTCTAGCAACGTCATCGAAAGGTGGAATAGGTTCCAGTAATAGCACTACACCCACTGTACCGTTGAAACCACCTCCACCTCTAACCTTGGGTAAAACTGGCCTTAGTCGCTCAGTTAGTTGTGACAATGTCAGCAAAGTAGGTCTTCCTAGTCCAAGTAGTTTAGTTCCAGGAAGCAGCAGCCAACTAAGTGGGAATGGAAATAGTGGAACATCAAGACCTAGTGGAAGTACTACTAGTAAAACTGCTTCAGAATCCAGCAGCTCTTCCTCAGCATCCCTTAAAGGTCCAACCTCACAAGAATCACAGCTCAATGCTATGAAGCGATTACAGATGGTCAAGAAGAAAGCCGCCCAAAAGAAACTCAAGAAGTAATGTGGCCAAGTAGGTTTTTTTTTTTTTTATCATATTAGCCTAAAGATGAAAGACTTATTAGGATATAATCTGTAACATACTGTGATTTAATAAACATCTTCATAATAAAAAAAAAGAAAAAGAAAAACTATTTTTTTTTCTGTTTCAGTGACTTTATTCTGGATATTTCATGCAAATGGAAACCTATAGTATGTTACCTTTTGTGTCTGGCCTCTTTGACTTAGCAGAATGTGTTCTAGGCTCATCCACTTGAAGCATGTAACAGTACTTCATTCTTTTCTTTGGTGGAATAATATTCTATGGCATGGATATAGCACAGTTTGTTTATCCATTCTTCTGTTGATAGACATTTGGATTGTTTCCACCTTTTGGCTATTGTAAATAATGCTTCTACGAGCATTTGTAACTTGTTGAGTCTCAAGAATTTGAGTACTTATTTTCAGTTCTGCTGGATATATATTTAGGAGTAGAATTGCTGGGTCATATGGTAATTCTATGTTTAACTATTTTTTTTTTTTTTTGAGACAAGGTACTCTCTTGCCTAGGCTGGAGTGCAGCGGCACAATCATAGCTCACTGCAAGTCTGAACTCCTGAGCTCAAGTGCTCTTCCCTCCTCAGCCTCCTGAGTAGCTGGGACTACAGGCACACACCACCATGCCTGGCTAATTGTTTTAAAATTTTTTAAGATAGAGACAGGGTGTCATTATGTTGCCCAGCCTGATCTTGAGCTCCTGAGCTCAAACAATCCTGCTGCCTTGGCGTCCCAAAGTGCTGGCATTTCAGGCATGAGCCACTGCACCCAGCTTATGTTGAACATTTTGGAGAACCTCCAAACTGTTTTCCCCAGTGGCTGTGGAAAAACATTTTCACATTCCCGCCATCAATATATGAGGGTTCCAATTTCTCCACATCTTCACCTCAAAAGCTATTAATATATCTAATTTTAAAATATAGGCTGGAATTAGGTTGTTTATGGTACTGGTGCCTAGCGGTCCCTGTGGATGCTCTTAAAGTCCAGAGGATGTATTTATATTATCTTAAATGTTCTACTCTGAATGTAGTATTCCTGACATGAGAGGCAGGGCAGGTGTGCAAAATTTCCAGTTGAGAGAACTATATGCAAAGTCATCATTTGGAATGGTTCAAGCTTTCAGTTGTCTTAACTCTTATTTGGTGCCATTTGTCTTGTGTAGTGGAAGTATTGACTGTACAGAAGTTTGTACAGATGTGATCTGTTGGAGGTAAACATGAATTTGATTTAAAACGCTCCCCTTTTTTGCCAGTGGCAGCAGCTTTCCTTTCAATGACTACCTAGAAGAGCACTTCAACATATGGCACCCACTGTGAGTGCCTTGAGGACAGTTAGATGTATAGAAAAATAAAAGTCCATGCCCTCAAGGAGCTCACAGTCTCCTAGGGGAAGCAGATTGTATACAGCTAATCAAAATACAGTGTGATGATAATTATGATAGGGGAATAGAGGGACATAATTTTCTTCTTCTACTCCTTGTGGCATATATTAAGGCTAATACAGCAGTAGGAGATAGATATTCTTTTAGTATAATCATGCATAACATATGAGTTAGCTGGAGGTTTTGCTGATTGCTCTTTTGATAATCCACTGTAAGGGAACCAGGGTGAGCATCTCTTCTTCTCCTCTCAAGAGATCTGGGTTCCCTTCCACTCTCCAACCTCTCATCCAACAGTAGAACACAAGGAGGATCCAAATGACTGAAAAACCACCCTGAAAACTGAACACATGAGGAATGAGCAGTGACTGGAATGGAGGATCTGGAGGAGAGGTAAAGTTAAGAATGAGGGTCCAAGTGGAAGAGGTTTCCAGGTTGGATAATGTGTCATGGATATCATTTCCGAGAATCAAGAAGAAAATCCTGTATCCACTGAGTGGCTTGTAGGCATTGGCACAGAGTCATAATAGAACAAGAAACAATTCCAAGATCTTTTCCTTTTTGGAGTCTGTAAAGATTAGAATATATCATCCAAATCTCAAGGTCTGTCTGTATAGTCTTCTGGGTTCAGTATGGGGGACTGATTGGCTATGCATATTCATTTATGGGCTTTATAACCACATCCTTCTGATAAAGGGCATAATTCTGGGGTCATACAGCTGTACTCAATATTTTTCAACACATACATCAAGCATCCATTATGTGTGAAGCTCTGTCCCTGGTTCTGAAGATTGGGCCAGTAAAAAACCAGAAATTTCTGTCCTCTTGGAGCTTATACTCTAAGGGGGAGATAGTCTTATAGGATCTAAATCTGAATTTAAATGTTTTTAGAGGACCTGTCTTCTCAGTTCACCATGACCCCTACCACGTTTTTTTTTTTTTTTTCTCACACCTGGCACAGTGGCCCATTTCTCTCGCATACATCAAGTAAACATAGTGGCCTCTGAAGGCATTGGGTTTGAAGCTCATTGCCCAGAATAATTTTTAAATTTTGAAACATATAAAATAAAGTATAACCCAGGTATAGCAAAAATCACAGATCGTAAGTGCACGTGGGGCAATGAATATTTGAAATCCGAACAGCATATCCATGTAACCCACACTCGGATCCAGAAGTGGATCATTGCTAGAACATCTCCACATTTTCCATACCCCATTTTCGTCACTACCATCCCCAACGGCATCCATTCCCTGTCTTCTAAGAGAATATTTGCCTGTTTTGAGGTTTATATAAGTCGAATAATACACAAGTACTCTTGTGTCTGGCTTCTTTCACCCAACATTATATTTGTTGTATTCATCCATTTGATTTCCTGTAGTTGTTTGTTTATTTTCATTACCATATATACCACAATATATTTATCCATGTTATCCATTCTACTATAGGCATCTTGGTCATTTTCCATTTGGGGCCATTGTAAATAGTGATGCTATGAACATTCTTACATGTCTTATAGTGAACCCAAATGAATATTAGGCATTTGCATTAGAAATATGTTAGGTATTCGTGTTAAGGAAATACCTAGAAATGAGTCATCAGGTATGCCTATGTTCAACTTTATTTATTGTTTTGAGACAGGGTCTTGCCCTGTCACCAAAACTCGAGTGCAGTGGTGCAATTATGGCTCACTGCAGACTTGATTCCCCAGCTCGCGTGATCCTCCCACCTCAACCTCCTGAGTAGCTGGGACTACAGGTGCACACCACCACACCTGGTTAATTTTTTAATTTTTTGTAGAGATGGGGTTTTGCTATGTTGCTCAGACTGGTGTCAAACTCATGGGCTTAAGCAATCCTCCCACCTAGGCCTCCAAAATGCTGGGATGACAGGCATGCACCAGGCCTATGTTCAACCTTAGTTATAAAGTTTAGCAAGCTGCTGGATAGTTTTTCAAAGTACTTGTACAAATTGATGTTTCCACCATCAAGGTATGACAGCTCCAGTTCCTCTACATCTTCGCCTCAGCTACAGGCTCAACAGCATGGTGAAGAAAAGCAAGAGACAAAATGGGAGAAACTGACAGCAAGAAGATATTGCAAATTTTTAGACAGTACTTTAACATTTAGTGATTCAATTGTTCATTTTTTGGCAAATATTTAATGAAGATTTGCTACATATTTGGCACTGTGATAGGCCCTGAGGATACATCTGTAAAAGGACAGACAGAATTCCTGTCCTCATGTAGTTTATACTCTATGGAAAAAGAAGCATTAATTGAAAGAAGAATTGCTATAGCAGTGTCAATCCTTGCTTTCTGATTTCCACTTCAATTCTGGCCTGCAGATTGATTTCCTTTAAGCCCTGTCCAATTTCTTCCATGCCACAGTCTGCTGGGCCCCAGCTAATTTGACTGGCTTCCTTGGGGATTATTGATTGCTTGGACATCTGGATGCATTTAGATTCCAAAATTCCAATGTCATTCCTGGAGGTCAATTAGTATGTGGGCTGAATCTTTGCAGATTGATAATGATTCCAGATTTCTGATTTATCATCTCCATTTCTCTAGCTGAAGGCAGCTGTAAAAGATGAGGCCCGTACCTCAGCCACCACAGAGACCTCATTAAATTCACATTCTTCCTTCTTAATGAATCAAACCTTCTCTTGTTTTTGGAACATCTATTCCTCCACACACTTCACTTCCATCATTTAGTTTTAAAAGCCTTTTCTTCCTTGAATCATTGTGTCTTTTCTCTTGAGATCCCAAATATCAAATTTCTCAAGATACGCAGGTATGAAAAGCATGATCCCTTTGCTAGGCCACACAGCAAAGACTTCCTCCATGGTCCATTGTGAAATTGTCTAGATTGCATCAAAGTGATTGCCAGAACTGGAACTGGATCAAATTGGGAAGGGTTTAGGGCATCATGTAATATGGGTATGGAACAAAGTTCACTAAGCTTTACCCCACATTTATTCAACCACAATTTCTTGATTAACTACCATATGCCAGGTGTTTGTGCCAGGTACTAACAACATATTGGTGAGCAAGTCATGGTCTCTGCCCTTGCAAAGCTTAGAGTCTACTAGGTAAGACAGATGTGTCAGCAGCAAGAAAATATAATGCAGTATATAAATACTGCCAGTGGGAAAGTCCATGGTGTTATGGGATTGTAAAGAAGAGGTATCCACCCAACCTACGGGACAAAGAAGGCTTCCTAGAAGAAGAGCCCCTAAGCTGGGACCTGAGAGAGCTATGGGAGTGAGGGAGAGTGGGGGAAAAGTATTACAAGCAAGGGGAACGGCATACGGAAAGGCCAGGAAAAAAGAGATCATGGTGACTTTGAAAGACATAAATGAATTTATTATAACTGGGTGGGGCAGACAGGGTAAGGTGAGAAGAGATTATGGTTTAGAGGTGGGCAGGGACCAGGTGGGCTTTTTAAGCCAGAGTAAGAAACCTGCACTTCTTGTAGTACGGTTGGAGGCAGGATGGGGTTTTAAGTAGCAAGAGTGACATGTTCTGTTTTGCATTTTAGGGAGATTATTCCTAACTGCAGTTTGACCAAAGAATGGTTCCCTGAGTGCTGTAATAGATTTGGCAGTGCAGAGAGTAGTCAGAGCTATCTTGTGTGGTAGAAAAAAAAATTTTTTTTTTTTTTGAGATGAAGTTTTGCTCTCGCCCAGGCTAGAGTGCAATGGCACAATCTTGGCTCACCACAACCTCTGCCTCCTGGGTTCAAGCAATTCTCCTGCCCCAGCCTCCTAAGTAACTGGGATTACAGGCATGTGCCACCACGCCTGGCTAAATTTGTATTTTTAGTAGAGATGGGGTTTCACCATGCTGGTCAGGCTGGTCTTGAACTCCCAACCTCAGACGATCCATCCACCTCGGCCTCCCAAAGTGCTGGAATTACAGGTGTGAGCCACTGTGCCCAGCCAAAAAAAAAATTCTTTTAGGGTTGTTCTTGGTTAACAATTTTGTGCATTAGTTGATATTTCTGATGGCCCAGTCATATGCCCTTGGCTTTCACCATTCTGTGTGCTCTCGGCCTAAGGCTTCAAGCAGCCAATGCCTGTGTCTCTGCCTGATAGCTTTTGCCAGTGACTGGAGGAGCCCAATGGCCCTGTGCTCAGGAAATGCCAGACAGTTAACACTCCTCAGAATTAGTTCTCAACCAATATCTGATGAGAGTTGGTGGGTAAATGCCCCAGCTCCCTTGCTATCCTAGATGGGATAACTCCGATAGCCCACGGTGGTAACTCCTCAGTCATACACTGTTTATTGGCTTATTTCTATCATTGTCTGTTTTATCCCAATCCCTAGTGTGCTGGGTACTGTGATGCACCATCCAGATGCCCATCATGGATGGACTGTTGGGAGTGTTGCCGGCAGATTAACTTCAGCTGTTGGTCTCTTTAGGCATTGCCTCATCTACAGAGAGCTGCTTTGTCCAAGGACACATGGTGTTCCGGGGAAGCCCACATCCAATGACTAGTTGAGGTGGGGCTATAAAGGCCTAGCCATCCCAGTCAAATTCGGGACAACTCTGAAAGTCTGCTCCAGCTCCAGAGCTCCCTGTAGGGTTGCACAGCCTGCACTATGGCTAATCTTCTCTCTCTGCCCATCCCTAATTCCTTCTGCCTTTTTTCCACAAGCACTGATTTCAAGTACCTTCTTTAAGAAACATCCCACATGCTGACTCCTTTTTTGTCTACTTCCCAGAAAATGCACCATAGACATCGACTTTCCTGGGATCACCTATCACATAAACTACTGAATCCTCCTCTCTCTCTTTTTTTTTCTGGGGAAACCAAATCCAGGGCAACACCAGAACTTGTGAATAGGGTCGGAAAACAAAGTGGGCTCAGCCCAAGCTCTAGGGTAGGAGGGAAAAAGACACGAAAGCCCAGTGGCTATGATTAAGACAGGGGTTATTTCTTTGGACATGGCCGCATACTAAGTACCAACTGCCTTCACCCTCCAGACTTCATTGTTGGAATCTCTAATCATCACTGCTTAAATAAATCCCTCATGTGTGTCTTCTTTAAAGCACATTGCATAAAGTTGCTCATATAGGAAGCAGCTCAATTTCAGGTTAGTGATGGATTCTGAAGTGTCTATCCTTCTCACTTCAATTTAGGGGCTCACTGTGGAAACTGCTATGTGTTTTCCACGTCCACAATTTAATAATATATCATGATCTGTGTGGACAGTCATACCAAACTTCTCATACTCCATTTCACCTGCTCTGGGGGGGGGGGGGTGGCTGCTGTAGCAGGTGTTGTTGATGCCTCATCCAGTGTCTCCCTCATCCTGTCTGAAATTACCTGCAGCTATGGGTAGTTTTCACCTGCCTTTGTCTTCTCTGCCCAAGAGCTTCCTCTGGCACCAGGGAGAAGAGTGCCCAGAGTTAAGCAGGCCAACATTTGGCCACTGGGGGAAGGGAAATCATTGGATAAATCACTGTCTGTTTTATCCTAATCCCTAATGGGGATTTATCCCAAATGAGGTGTGTTTCCCATGATCTCAGAAGACTCTATACCTACAAAAGTAGTTTAAATTCTCTGAGTCAAAAGTCCAGTCTTTGGACTGAATTGTGGGCTCATAAGAATCTCTTTCCACAGCCCCATTTTCCAGTCCAGGATAAAAGAATAGAGTTTTGAGGTTTGTGCCTTGCCATGCATGTGTTGGGAAGAAAGCGTCTGGCTATAACTGAGTTTAGAAGAAAGTCCATGCAGCAAGTCACCAGCGTTTTTTTTTCCCGTGTACTTTTCAGGGCCACTTTTTCATTCCACGTCACAAATTTAGGAAGACCCATTTGCCTGTTTGATTAATATGCCTTTTCTGCAAAAGCAACAAAGATGAATGTCGTTTAGGAGCCCAACACAGAGAAATGAAGAAATAGGATAGTGAATTTTCAGCCATTATTTTGGAGTCTGAACTCCCTCCCTGCATCAATTTAGCTATTATTTCAAAAACTAATTAATCTTCACTCAGGCAGCTCTGAGGGACCCATGTTTAGATAATTAACAACCCATGGATTATGAAAAGTCTCACTTGCAAATCTGGCTACAGCATTTGGGTAGGAGACTTTCAGTATTATTCTGTTTAAAGCCTATTCCATCCATCCTTCATTTCCTGACAATTAAGAGCAAATAATTAACCATGATAGATTTTGCTGGGTTACTTGCTGCTCAAATAATGTTCTCCCTTCCTCTTTGTTCTTAAACCATCTCCATCTGAACATTTTTGACCAGCTTTGTAGATAATTGGGTTGAAGCAGGTAACAGGAGGCTTCATTTGCAATTAACAGGCATCAAGAACATTTGGGTTTGCCTTGTGTAAAGAGTGGGAGGAAATTCCAGACTCCATCAGAGAAGCAGCTTGTAGCTTCTCCTTGGCTCCCAAAGACTACAGCAGTCAGGTATAACTCTATTTGTGAAGTGTCTTCTCTGCCAAGAGTAAGAAATAATTTAGGCAAAACATTAAAACCAATCTTGTGACTGAAAAGTTGAGACATTCTACAACAGGTTACCACCCTCCACCCCTGATAAAAAAGTATTTCTATGAAATTTTACAATTAGTCTGTCCTGCAAATTTCATTTATTCACTAGATTGGGTGCCTACTCTGTTACAGACACTCTAGAAATTCCTGGTAACACAATGGAAAGGAAAGCAAATGATATTCCTGCCCTTAAAAAACTTAACTGTCTGTTGAGGAGGCTGGGCATTCACGAAGTGATAGCCTGAAATTTACAAAAAAATAAAATAAAAAATACCTGCTGGAATACAGAATGATATGGAAGCATTGAATAGGAAGATCTGACCTATGGAGAAGCAGTGATAAGAGGTTGGGAAGACTTCCCCGAGGGAGGAACATTTGAGCTGAGATGTGGAGAATGAGTAAGTGTTAAGTGTTGCCGGTGGAGTGTTACATTCAGAGAGTACAGCATGTGTAAAGCCTCTGAGCTTTTCAAGGAGCTTGGGTAGACAGGAATTTTGGGGAAAATCAGTAGATTTGGAATATAGAGAATGAGGGTGAAAAGAGAGTGGTTCAAGGTATATCAATTTTCAAAGCTTATGTAGTTTCCCCTTATTTTATTTTATTTTTTGAGATGGAGTCTCGCTGTATCACCCCGGCTGGAGTGCCGTGGTGTGATCTCAGCTCACTGCAACCTCTGCCTCCTGGGTTTTTTTCTGTATTTTTAGTAGAGATGGGGTTTTGCCATGTTGGCCAGCCTGGTCTTGAATTTCTGACTTCAAGTGAATCCCAAAGTGCTGGGATTACAGGCATGAGCCACCATGCCCAGCACCCCCTCATTTTAAAATTAATACTGAGAAAGTTAAAAGGTAGAAAAGTTGGGGAGGAGGGGAATGGAACACAATCCTGCCAAGTTCAACTACCTAAATATATCTCTGGAATTTCAGAATCACAGCCCATTAAACATGAAGTGGGCCAGGAAACGAAAACTCAGAGAAGTGAAGTGACTTGGCTAATGTCATGCAGCTAATTAGTGGCAGATATCCTACCAGGAATGTGCACATGATTGGGGTGCTTATGAAGGCTTTAAGCTGTGTACCTACAAATGTTTTCTATTTGACTAGTTAATTTTTAATTAAATATATCAGAAAAAATGCAACTGGTTCATTAAACTTCTGATCTCATAATCATATTGTTCAGAATGAGGCTATGTGGATAAAAGTGAGTTGGTTTAAAGTAAACAAAAGCTTAGTAAATAATGGTCCAGTTTATTGCACAAATATGGCAAAAATAACCAACATGTTAAGCAAATGGGAAATGTGTGCACAGCACCATACTGACTGGTGACCCTCTGTCCAGAGCAGTGTGGGGTAAATTACTAAGGACAATAGATTTCCCAGCTAAACTTGGAAAGTCCCTTTAGGGCTCCTGGTTCCAAAGCAGTCAGGACCCTTTTCAGGACCCTCTTTCTCTGGTTTTCCTCTCCATAAAATCATCACCTTTGTCCATCTCTCTCTAAACTCTCGAAAAAGAAAGTAAAAGGTGGATGGGCATGGTGGCTCACGTCTGTGATCCCAGTACTTTGGGAGGCTGAGGTGGGTGGATCACTAAGGTCTGGAGTTTGAGACCAGCCTGACCAACATGGTGAAACGCCATCTCTACTAAAAATACAAAATTAGCCGGGCGTGATGGTGCACGTCTGTAATCCCATCTACTAGGGAGGCTGAGGCAGGAGAATCGCTTGATCTCGGGAGGCACAGGTTGCAGTGAGCTGAGATCACACCATTGCCTGGGCAACAAGAGCAAAACTCCATCTCAAATAAATAAATAAATAAATAAAAGGTTACTGACTTCATGTAATCCTAAAAATAACAGCCACAAATATAACTTAGTTTACAGCAAGTGAGAGATCTGTGAAAGGGGCTGTCTACACCCTTAAGAGAGTGGGCAGTTAATGCGTATGAACTTTGGAAGCAGATTAAGGCACTCTGGCAGATAAACCCCTTAGCACGAAGATTATGCTTATTAAGAAGCCCATAATTTGCTTGGTCTGTCTCATAAATTACTTGCTCTCCCTCTCCTTTTTCTCTAAGTCAGTTCTTCAGAAAAATTGGATGCCCCTCCTCATGAGCTCTCAGGACAGGCTGGAGGGAGGCGTACAAGGCAGGCACAGGAAGAATACTTGCTGGCCAGTTAATGCAGATTTCTGCTTCAATTATTCCCTTCTGAGACCAGGTTTGGTCAGGGCCGCTTTATCCATTGGGATAGTAAGTGCATTGCCTAGAGCCCATTACACTTTTAGGGGCCCATAAAAACATTTTAATTTTTTTTAAATCAGAAGAAAAACATGAATATAATCTAGCCAGATTAGCTTTGTCTTTCTACCAACACAGCTGTGTGCTAGAATTTTCTTAATGGAGGAAGGGACTCAGGGAGGTAAAAGCACCCGAGACCCCAAAAAATCATAATATGGTCTTGGCCGTGGTTGATACCTGTATTTTTTCTGCCTACAATATATTCATCCTTCTTCTGGTCACAGGACCTCAATCTTCTTTTGAGGTAATCATTCTTCCCATACTTACAATCCTGTGAGATTCAGATGTGTTTTTGTCAATCCTGGCTCCAGCAAGAGTCATGTGACTCATGCCCAGCCAATCAGAGCCACACATCCCTTGTCCTCTATGATTGGTTCAGGATGAGTAAGTCACCCAAGTGGGGCCAATCAGGGCCAAAACTCAATTCTAAGACTTTTCCAGGAATCATGGCAAGTGAGGAATCAAATGTAGGCCTGGAGATGTTGGTCACTATCTTTACCAACACATGGGTAGAGTTTTAGAAGCTAGAAGCAGAATAGTTTCTGGGTCTCCAGCAGTAAGATCTTTAGCTTTAGAGGTGGGACACCTCCCTAAGCTAGACTTTCTTAGAGGAGAATCTGATTGGTTCATCCTCAGGTGTATACCTCTTGTCCAATTAGCTGTGGCTAAATGGTTGAGGGGAGGGGACAGAATAAAGTTGGATAGATGTGGTTGTCAAGACTTAGTGCTGCCTAGGGGGTTGAAGTTGGGCAGAAGATGTCAAATATGGGTTCTTTGCTGGAACGATTTTTTTGCCAAGTTGAGAAGCTGTGGAATGTCAGATGACTTAACTTGGTTTCTGATTTTGAGTGGAGGACCTCAAGAAACTTTAATTCAGAGATTCTCAAGCCATGTTCATGGGATACCAGTGTCAGTAGGAGCATTCAAAAGGACTTTATCATCAAATATATTTGGGAAATGCTAGTTTAAATAACATCATGCAAACTTCTTTCTTACAGGACTTCTCAGACCTTTAAGATGCTTATGTACATTATAGATCACCAAGGGAAAGAGAGATAAAAAGTCCAATATTCCTCAAACTTATATGACCATCAAATTAGGAATTTTAAGAAATTTTTTAGCTTTGAAGGAAACCACTATTTTGAGAAGTACAGTTTAAGAAATCTTGGTCAAGTTCATTACATTGCGAACATTAAATGCCATAAAGGAAAAACATTTTAAAATCTAGAGCCCTAAAAAAATACCCTCTGTTTTTTTTTTTTTTTTAATGCCCTCTTTCTTAAGAATGCATTAAGAAATGAGACCTGGGCAAGTTCATGTTTTTTTTCTTACTAAGAGACCTGAAATCTTGTATCAGCTGCATTAGTATTAAAAATAATTAAAAGCAAGCCAGGAATGGTAGCACACACCTATTGTCCCAGCTACTCAGGAGGCTTAGACAGGAGGATTGCTTGAGCCCTGGAGTTTGAGGCCACATTGAGCGATAATCGCACTGCTGCATTCCAGCCTGGGCAGCAGAGTGAGATCCCATCAAAAGCAACTGTTATACAATGCTTATTCTAAACCCAGGAACTGTGCTAAGGAGTTTATGTTCACTCTCTCATTTAATCCTCATCATAATATAAGGAGATAGGTGCTGCTGTTAGTATCATTTTATAATTAAGAAAACTGAGGCATAGAAAGGTAAAGTCACTTGAATGTAATGGAGATAGAATTTGAATCTAAGCAGTCTAACTCCAGAGTCCTACTGTCAACCCCTAGTCTAATACAGAAATAATTTGCATATGACATTAGTCAAGTTTATTCTCTTCCTGAGTCTCGATTTCTTAATCTGTAAATTCAGGATGTCAGATTGGAGACTTTTGCAGCCATCCTGCTCTGTCTAGATTTTCTACAATTTTGTGAGTTGACATCTGTTAGTTCCACTTCGAGAAAAGTGGCCATTGAGAACATGTTTACCTTGGCTGTAAGATGAAGTGATTTAAGATGAGAAGGAGAGTAGAGGTAGAACTGGGGAAACTTCAGACCGTTGCTTATAAACAGGAGCTGAAGCTCTGAATGAAGGTCTCACCACTGTAAAATGACATGCTCTGGAGAATGAGGTCTCTGGAGGAGTCTTCATTGATTGCCAGTCTGAATTTAACTGATATCAGACAGCCATACAGACATCAATGGCTGCTCCAGAAGCCCATGCTTCTTTCTTGGCATGTGGTAGATGGGCATTTGAGCCAAATTCAACACATCACTGGTTTGCCATCCATCAACCTGAGGCAGGCGGGACTTGAGTCATCTATGGTCTTCTGGCTCTGCATAGCTCAGATGGGGCAGATGTCATGTGCCAGAATCAATGCTTCCTTTGAAAGCAAGAGGACAGAATGGAGGAAGCAATGTTAAGGAAACCCTTGGTGATGCTATCTATCCCTTGATCACTTTATACCTTTAATCTCATGAGGGCTTCACACTGATTCTGAGAGGTTGGTAATAAAAACAATTAAAACATGTTGGGCACATATTGTTTCAAGGTTCAGGGTAAATGCCTTAAATACATTATTTCATTTCATTATATGCAACTAGAATGACCTGTATATTTCTGGTTTACCTAGGACAGTCCTAACTCACATCTGCTGTTTTGGCCTTATCATTAATAGCACCTATTTCATACTCAGAAGAATGTTATTTCTTTCTTTTCTTTTTATTGAGATAAAATACATGCATATAATTTACCATCTTTACAGTTTTACGCATACAGTTTAGTGGTCATAAATATATTTATATTCATTTTTTCCCCTTCATCCCTCCCTTACCCTTCCCTTTCTCAGCCTCTGGTAACCACCAATTTATTCTCCTTCTTCATGAAATCCACTTTTATGGCTCCCACATATGGGGTGAGAACAAGTGATAATTTGTCTTTCTGTGCTTGGCTTATTTCACTTAACATAATGACTTCCAGTTTCATCCATGCTGCTACAAGTGATAGAATTTCATTTTTTATGGCTAAATAATATCCCATTGCATATAGACACCGTATTTTCTTTATCCATTCATCTGTTGATGGGCTCTTAGCTTGATTACATATCTTGCCTATTGTGAATGTTGCTGCGATAGATGTAGAGGTGCAGATATCTCTTTGATACACTAATTCCCTTTCTTTTGGATATGTACCCAGTAGTAAAATTGCTGGAACACATGGTAGTTCTATTTGTAGTTTTTTGAGAAACTTCCATACTGTTTTCCATAGTGGTTGTGTGATCTTACACACCTACCAATAGTGTATGAGGGTTCACCTTTGTCCACATCCTTGCCAGCATCTGTTATTACCTGTCTTTTTGACAGAAGTGATTTTAATTGGGATCAGATGATATGTCATTGCAGTTTTGACTTACATTTCCCTGATGATTAGTGATACTGAGCACTTTTCATATACCTGTTGGCCATTTGTTTGTCTTCTTTTGAGAAACGTCTGTTCAGATCTTTTGCCCATTTTAAAATCAGATTATTTGTTTTTATTTGCTATAGAGTTATTTGAGCTCCTTATATATTCTGGTTATTAATCCCTTGTCAGATAAATAGTTTGTGAACGTTTTCTCCTAATCTGTGGGTTGTCTAGAAGAATGCCATTTTTGTAGAGTAAATTAAATAGTCATTTTAGTTATAACCAGATTGCTTCAACTGAATTCTGTTATTGCTATTCAGAGCTATGCACTACCTGCCTCAGTTTCTTCACATAAAATGGGGCCAATAATATAAATATCTTTCAGTGTCTAAATAATTTTTATTCAAAATCCAGAACTGAATAAATCCACATAGCAAATGATGTCAGTGTAAATCACAGGATTGTGGTGAAGAGATTTATTGCAGCATTCCATTTGTAGATATGGAGTGTATCAGGGTGTGTGTGTGTGTGTGTGTGTGTGTGTGTGTATCTTAGCAGAGTGCCTGGCATTTAGCAAGTGTATGATATGGTAGCTTATTAATCCTCTGCTTTTGCATATGTAAAATGGCAACAACATCTTACATTTCTGGCACATATCAGGTACTTAGTGAATGGTAATTATTATTGTCTTAATCTTGCTAAATATAAACATTTTCCTCCAAACTGCCTCTGAGGAGGATTGCCATATTTCAAGTGAAATAAATGATTTTCTCACTCCAGCCAATGTTGTTTGCTTAATTTTTGTTTTTTGTTTTTCTGGCTAATGTCAAGAAGAGACAATGCCATCCTGAGGATCTCAGAGAGGTCCTGGGCAGACTGACCTTGTGTTAACCTGGAAGGATGCTCTCCAAGGTCCTGAAGCAGTGTCTCATTTTGCAACCAGAAGGGCATTTTGAGACACTTGGGTGCGTTTTGTGCTAGACAAATAGATGGTTTGTGTTCCATGAGTGTCATGGCCCTGCAATTGAAAAAAACAAGCTGAAATATTAATAGGTCTTACCAACTGCTGGGTGATTGCAGAGTTGAAAAGGCACAAGAAGCCTTTGGGACAGAATTGCTATGTGCTAGAACAGAAATGATAGGAAAGGAAAAGCTGTGGGCTGTGGGAGTGGCTGCCACATAGAGCAGAGCTATTATTTGAGGGTAGAAACCACATAGTCTCTCTGCTATTAGGTGAATTGTGCCCCATAGGATCATCAATAAGCCACTTAGATCCACAATAGGGGAATTCACCAAAGACAGGGTTGAGTTAAGTGATGGTCACAGGTATAATAACGAAATAGAAGGAGTTTTGCTTTAGTACCTTCTTCACCTTACCCTCCATATCATCTCCACAACTTGGATAAAGAAGATCCTCCCATGTGACCTTGGAGTCTGCTATCTGGATTTGCCTGCTACAGCTCCAAATTCTGTGGAATGGTCTGTAAAGTTGGGAATATATTGAGCTGCAAGTAAAACTCATCTATAGTAGCTTCTAACAAGAAGTCAGGAAGTAGATTGTTACTAGTATTGGTTCAGTGAATGACTTGGAAATGTCAGGCTGTTTTTTTCCTTTCTCTGATGCTTGTTATCCCAAGCTCATGCAATGGCTGCTTCAGTGTCAGATATCTCATATATGTTCAAGGTGGAAAGAAGAGGAACAGGGAAAAGGCAGAGACATCACACCAGCTGCTTTTGTCTCCTCTTTTCAGAAATGTTTTCTCAGGACTGCACCCTTAGTAGGATTTTGCTTATGTTTGTTGGCTATACCTGGGTCACATGACCATCTCTAGCTGCAAGAGAAACTGGGAATAATGAACAAGATTGTCATGATCAACTGAGACCAATCACAACCCACAGCCTAGAGTTAACACTTTACTCTTCCAAACAAAATCATATTTTATTATCAAGAAAGAAGAAGAATGAATATTGATGAGTTGATTAATAATGTCTGCCATTGCCCTTTATCTTTACAATCTGAGCTTGCAGTCTTGGGAAACTCTTTTTTAAAATTATTATTTTTTTTGTATCTTGAGAAGCTTAAGCTATGCTTATAGCTGCTTAGAAAGTGTTTAAATAAATAAATGGCTGAGAAGATTTCTGCTGAGTTGTCAAATAGATCAAGTGGCCTCTTTTGTTCTTAATATATTTTGGCTTGGGGATAGAATTTTTTAAGGAAAACACACCTTAATTTAAAGGTGTGACTCTAATAATGAGGATTTCAACTAATGACACATCACAGAGAGCAAATCTAACTTTTCATAGAGCATTGAACTGTGCAATATCCCTTCATTAAGACTTTTGTTGCTTTTTAATTTTGTGAGGAGAGTCTTAGTATGTCAGCTTTGAAGGAAGTCTTTGATAAATTTAGTCAAAAGATAGAATGCATTGAGATCTTATCATCTACCCGTCACTCTACTAGGGCTTTAAAATTACAAACTCCTCCAATCCTTATGAAAAATCTATGCAGTAGATACTATTATAATTTCTGGTGGAAATTAAGACCCAGAGTGTTTTAATAGCCCACCTAAGTTCATATGTATTCATATGTATTGCATGTGGAGGATCTTGGATTCCAGTCCAGACTGCCTGGTTCTAGAGCACATAACCATGTCACTTAGGCAAAGCAGGCTATCTAGTAATAACAGCCATGCTTGATTGAGAGTCTATTTATACAAAATTAGCACCTGTCACATAACAGGCATTTATATAAGCATATTACATACATTTTATCATCTGACTTTCACAACCATCCTATGAAGTAACTACAATTCTTACAAAACATTTTACAGATAAAGAAGCAAAGGCAGAGAAAGGTTAACTTACTCGGCCCTGGATTACATAACCTGTGTAGGATAAACTCAGGTTTATCTGGGCGCCAAGCTCAGGATCTTTCCTTGTGTCATTCTGTATCTCTTGAGAATCCCTTCTTTTCAAACCCCCATTTCTAGAGATAAGATTTACTAGGAACAGAATGAAGAAATTCTTATTGAAGGTAATTAGGTGTTAGGAAGTTTGTAAGGGTTATTAACTCCTTTTTACATATATTGGTCATAATAGCAAGCAAAAATGCTACCACCAAGAGGCTTCCAAACAAAATGGCTTAAACAGGATAGAACCTTATTTCTCTCTTGTTAATTGGCAGAGTTTGGTGGTCTGAAGCTGGCTTCCATTTATGGATTCAAAGCAGCTGTTCCACTTGCAATTTCTTATTCAGCAGAAAGGAGAAAGGAAATATGGAAGGAAAACAGCTTGCTTTTAGGTCCACGATATAGAAGTTAAATACACCATGTAGTTTCTCCTACTTACATGTCATTGGCCAGAATGTGGTTACATGGCATCTCACTGAGAGGCAGGTTGGGAATTATCTGGATGGTTGGCCATTTACTCTGGGAAAGGAAGAAGAGAATAATAGATGTTGGTAGATATTCATCAGTCTCTGTCACATGATAGGTGAGGAAATGGAGACTTGATGGTGTGAAGGCTTGCCCAATGCTGGCAAACATGAAACACGCACATTTTAAGGACTAGTTTGGGAGAAGTATCAGGATGTGAGGCAGTAGCTTGTCAAGCCATATGGTGGTAGAGAGAAAGCACACTGGAAATCCTGAGTGGAAATAATGAGCCACAGTGAAGGAATCAGGAACCTGGAAGGCCCAATCTTAGAGGTCCATAGAGTAAATAGCCATGTACTCATTTATATTTATGGGATGAATGGTATGATTTAAGGCACTGACAGGAAGCAGGGCTTCAGGATTGCCCAGCTCCAGAGAATACCATTTCAGAACAGTAGAATGTTGGCTCTGCCTGTTAGGCTTTCCTACTACCCTGCTGTATGTTGGATCCCCCTGGGAGGCAGACTGTGAGTTGGGGATTGCCAGGCTGGAGGTTTATTAAGGAGAGCTTTTGGGATCAATACTTATTGGGGGAAGGGAAGGAAGCAGGATTGAAAAAAGAAAATCAGCTGCAATACATTCTCAACAGAAACCTCAGCCAAAGTTATTGGGAGTTCTGAAGATGGGGTGATCCTTCAAACTTGTTTCTAAAGTTGTCTCAGCAAAAAGGCTGGGCCTGTATACCCTCTGTTAATCAGTAGTTGGATGCAGGCTGCCCAGAGATGGGGGCATGACCTTGGATGGAGGTAGCTCTCTTCAGCTGAAGCAAGGGGCTGATTGCAGAGGACACTTTTCCAAAAGTACTCCAGAAGCTAGGATAATAAGTCATCTCTTATAATAATAAGGGGGGTCTTGGCAGCACATGGTGGCATCCACCACACCCCTCGATCACTGCACTATCTGCTATTTCTCCATTATAGAGTCTTTATGCCTTGAAGACTTTGAGCACTTCTGGAGCTCTCCCTTTCAAATCTCAAATATCCATGGATTGGTGAGGAGGGGATATCTACAGCTTAGATTTCATTATTATTTAATTAACTGCTTTAACTATCAGTTAGCCCCTTCTGGGTGACACAGCCAGCCATGCTGTGCAAACGCCCAAGCAGCCTGTGGAGAGGCCCACGTGGAAGGGGATCAAGCTTCCCAGACCATAGCTTTGGCTGAATCCTCAGCCTCAAGTCTGCACCAACTGGCCCACCACGTTATTGAGCCATGTTGAAAGTGGAGCATCCAGCTGCCGGTTGACCTGCCTCACTCAATGCTGCTATCAGTACAAAACAGTAATGGGACATATAACACCAAGACTGAATAAGACAAGCCAAAAAAGGTCCACGGGGAATTGGGACGAGAAACTGGGAGGGAGGCAAAGCCATGTTACTCTTTTCCTCACCGAACTCAAGATTAGAATCTGCCCAGGGCGGGAAGCAGGGAGAAGTTGGGGCACTGCGGAGTTCTGAAGTCAGACTTACCAACCTCAGAATTTTTGCCCAAGGCTCACTTTACCTCAGATAGTCCCTCTTCCTTTTATTTGAATTTCTAATTTTCCATTTGCCAAGATGGCTGCCTGTTCAGAATAATGAAAAATCACAGTTTGATCTGATTTAGAGTTTGATTTTTTTTCTCCCCTTCTGTCAGCATAGCAGCTCATGCATCTGAGGGCTGCAGCTAAAAAGTGATTTTTAAAGACTTCTCATTGGCAAAGAAATCAATGGAAAGAAATCTCTCACTCTCCCCCCGCCCCCTTCCATTCTGCCTTTAATTTTTCTCCCTCTCCAATCCCCTGCTAGGGAAGTTTTGTCTGAGGGCATCTAACATACTTTGTCAGAAAGTTGCCTTGTTAAGGATTGGTGTCCTGCTGGGTGAACTGAGGAGGTAGTGCAATTTCCCCCACAGTCTTGGCAATTAACTCAGCTTGAGGAAGGGGTGGAATCAAAGGACTCCATCGGGGAGATGGAATCCCAAGGCAAAGTCATCTGTCAAGGACAGATTTGTCGCTAAAACAAACTTCGTGGCAGCCTCCAAGGAACAGGTCCCTGGAAGGGATGGCGTGAGGATGCTAACTAGTGGGACGTATCCTAGAGGGACAACCTTTCAAAGAAGATATGAAAGAAAGGGCTCAGGCACCCTGTATCCTCTGCACTCCAGGCTTCGCTGTGCCACTCAATGGCTGTGTGATCTTGGATAAGTCCGTTAATGTCTCTGAGCCTCAGTTTCTCTATCTGTGAAATGAGTGAATCCTATCTACATGTTCTAGAGAGGTAAGGCAGAGAAGTGACAGCAAAGGACACAGGCCAGTGTAAATTAAAGGGGCTTAATGGTAAGGTTTCTGGAACTGGAATGGGAAGCTCTCAGAATATGAAATAGCTTTAGTGACGGTCTTCTCTCTCTTTTTGTCACACCTTGTGTCTATTTTGGGACTGTTCCACTCCCCTCTCTGCAAACTGCCAGCCTCATCTGTAACTCTTCATTTCTGCTCATCTAAATATTGGCTTGCATAAGACTTTTGGGGCAGCTCCAACCATCACACTCTGCCTCGTGACTTTTCAGCTTCTGTTCCTGTTCAGTTTCTATTCTGTTCTTTCAGCTTCTGTAACAGATGCCTTCCTCCATTTTTTAAAGCGCACTCCTGAGAGAGAGAATCTGATTGGTTCAGCTCCGTCTTATATACTCAGCTTCTGGATTGGCTGCCTTTAGGTCAGGTGATTAAACCTAAGCCAATCAGCTGTCCATGGCAGGGTGAACTCAGATCACATGCATGGGATAAAACCTGACCAGACCACGGCATGGCAACCTGCGTTGAACCTTTAGCTAGTTCTTGTTAGCAAATAAATATGTTATCAATATTCCTTAGGCCCCAAGGCAGTGCAGTAGTGGCAAGGAGCACTGACTTTGGGATAAGGAGATGGTTACAGGTCCTGGCACCAACCCCTCTGATTGCGTTCACCTCAGTTCACTTTCCCGGGTCTCCACTTTTACATTCCTCACTGAGGAGTTGAGCTTGACCACAGTATTTGCGATATTGTTTTCCTGTCTCCACCCACCCTTCTCAGAATCATCTCCAGCAAATGACCAGACGAGTGGAGGCAAAGATGCCCAAACCAACAGATTCACACAGAAAATCTAAATCGGCTAGGAACCTGGCTGGAGTCAGTTTAGTGTCTTGTGAGGCTGCTGGCTTGACTTTTTTTTTAGCTCTAACCTGATCAAGGCTGTTTGGGGGAGGTAGCTACTTAACGTTGAATGCTTTATTTGGAGGGTGGGAGGCAGGAGAAAGAGGGAGAGTAATTAGCTAAGTATGGCAGACTGTATTTTCCAAAGACGGCTGCAACAATATCTCCAGCCCCCTATGCTCTTCCAGAGCCTTAGCACTCCCCCATCAAGAGTCTGTGTCCCTTCCCTTTGACCCTGGGTGGATCTTTGAGATGACCTTCAGCAATAGAATACCATGGAATTGGTGCTATATGACATCCCAGGCTATTTCATAAAAATTCTGTGCAATTCCTCCTTGTTCTCTTAGGATATTCACTTTTGGGATACAGCCACCCATGCTGTGCAAACGCCCAAGCAGCCTGTGGAGAGGCCCACGTGGAGGGGGGTCAAGCTCCCCAGACCATAGCTTTGGCTGAATCCCCAGCCTCAAGTCTGCACCAAGTGGCCCACCATGTTATTGAGCCATGTTGAAAGTGGAGCATCCAGCTGCCGGTTGACCTGCCTCACTCAATGCTGCATGGAGCAGAGAATTGTCATCCCTGCCAAGTCCTGATCAAGTTGCAGATTCATGATCAAAATAAATGATGTTGTTGTTTTAGGCCACTGAGTTTTGGGGAGTGGTTTTTGAGACAACAATAGGTAGCAGATACAGCATTGAATAAACACTCATGTGAAACCTTCCTAGTTCTGTTTGTCAATGGGAAATGAGGAGTGTTCATGATTAAGTAGAGAGAAAGAAGGGCTAAAAATGTACAAGGGGAGTTTATGAGCTGTAAAGAGAAGGCCTACTTGAATCCTAATAATAACTGCTGACTGAAAACTTGCTATGAACCAGACTCTGAACCTTCCCAAGAGGTGGGGACTTTTTTTTTTTTTTTTTTTGAGATGGAGTCTCGCTCTGTTTCCAGGCTGGAGTGCAGTGGCACCATCTCAGCTCACTGCAACCTCCACCTCCCAGGTTCAAGTGATTTTCCTGCTTCAGTCTCCTGAGTAGCTGGGACTAACAGGCACGCACCACCACACCAAGTTGATTTTTGTATTTTTAGTAGAGATGGGGTTTTATCATGTTGGCCAGGATGGTCTCGATCTCTTGACCTCGTGATCCGCAGGTGGGGACTATTATTGTCTCCATCTAACAGCTGAGGAAACTGATGCCCGGAGAGTTTAAATCTCTCACTCAGGGTCAGAAAGTCAGTCTGTCGTGGAGGTCATGTTTCAACCTGGGTCTGTCTTTTCAACCATGGCATGAAGCCAGACCAAATTTACTCTTGACCAGAGGCCTATTCTTAACAGATGTAAAACCATTCACTCAGGAAAATTGAGTCCCCATGGTGATTCATTGTGAATTTAATAATTACTTCTAATATAAATTTAGTGCTTACCATGTGCCAGGCATGATTGTAAGCACCATACTTATATATTTCATTTCATCCTCACAATAAACCTCATTTTTCAGATGAAGGACCTGAGGCTCTGAGAGATTAAAATACTTCCCCAAAGTCACACAGGTAGTAAATGGCAGAGATGAGTCTGACACAAAGTCCCTAGCTGTTAACCATTCCTGCTTCCTAATTTTATGGGCAAAGATAGGAAATAAAAGGAAGGAACAGTGTGGGGAGGGAGAGAGTTGGAAATCAGGAAGAGGAAAAACCTAAGGTAAAATAGAGAGGAAGGAAAGAAGGAGAAATGTGAAAGGTGGGTTTTGTTGATGCCTGAATTGGCCATTTCCAAGTGGGGACATCCGCAGTGGGGGAGGAGTTTGCAAACTGTCAGGCCATTGTGATGAAGACATCAAGTTTGGGGCTGGAGGCAGGAGGACAGCAACAGGCTGATGCAGAACCTGCATTCCATAGAGCTGTTCTTCCTGTAAAATTGTAGAAATATATTGAGTGAAGGAGGAGAGTACATGGGAATGAAATACTGTATAATTCATTTGTCTCCTTTACTGAGAAAATCTCCCTGTAATTTATCAGTTTAAGTGAATTTTTGAGTTCTTTTTATAAGCCCTTAAGAGGTGGGTTCTACATTGCCAAAAGGGGCTTTTTCATCATTCCCTGAACCACAAGTGGGGATTATACTTTGAATAAGGAGAGGGCTTAAGAAAAATAAGCAAGAATTCTCATAACCAAGAGCTACATGCCCAAGTGCAAAGAGAATGCATAACGTGACACAGTGTAAATTTCTCTCTTCACAATACAGTGCGAGTGGATACACATACACACAAATATGTACAGTCTAACATATACATATAGTCACACACACAGACACACATGTAGAACACACAGGGCCACATATGCAGCCACATACATGGTCACATACCTAGGTCCACATAGACATATAGTCACATTCAAAGACATATACACACAGAACATATGTAGTCATATGTACAAATACACATAATCATACAGAATTGCACACACACACAGACCCACACATAGTTTCATGTACATATACGCAGTCTAACACGTGTATAGTCACATAATCCCACCTACATAGTTGCTTACACACACAAATAGATACATACACAATCATGCACATAGACATACAGACAGATACACACATACCACTGGGATTCCCTTGGTTTTTCAGGAGTCTTCAAAAATTTCTATGAGCTCCTGGCTCTGAGGCTAGTCTGCCTGGGTTCAAATTCTGTTTCTTCCACTTGCTGGCTCTGTGTCCTTGGACAAGTTACTTAACCTTTCTGTGCCTCAGCTTCTTGATCTGTAAAACAGAGATGATAATAATATGTCTATTTCATAGACGTGATTATGAGAATCAAGTGAATTCTTGGATGTATGGGCTTAGAAAAGTGTCTGGCACATGACAGTTGTCCATAAGTGTCAGCAATTATTGTTATTGCTGTGAGTTGGGCAATATCACTGTCATCATCATTTCTTATCATCACAAACTCCCTTTCATTGAATGCTGGTGTGCTAGACTCTGTGCTAAGTGGATTACTTGTGGTATCCTATTTACTATTCGAAATGGCTACATGAAGTGGGTACTATCATCTTAATAACTGGAAAGATTTGATAACTCATCCCTAGTCACACATCTGGTAAGTGGCTAAACCGGGGCTTAAACCTAAGTCTGTTTAGGTCTAAGCCCTGGTTGTCAACTAATACAATATATGATCTCATCTGTGAACTACTTTGTACACTAAAATTCTCCTGTTTGGGTATCAGCTCCCTGAGGGACTGTGCCTGTTTTGTTCATTGCTGTGTCTCAGCACACAGAACAGGGCCTGATTCCAGATCTACTTCTCTTTGAAAGAAAAATGGGCTCATTCTCCTGCAAAGTGGAGGTGGTAATATCCATCTCATTGTGCTGCCAACATTAAACAGTGTAATGTTTATGAAAGTGCTTGGCACATAGCAGGGCTCGGCTCAATAAACGGTGACAATGATGATTTTTTTGTTAAAGAATAAAGGATGACTCAGAGGCCTAACCCTTCAGGAACAGAACAGCACTGCCATCAGTGAAAGAGAAAAGGCAACTTGGGCTGCTTTAAGGGAACACAAAAAAGTTGGCCTGAAGTAGGGAGAACATGAGGTGACAGCAATCTCCCATGTCCACATGGAATCAATTACCAGGTGGCTGGGAAGCATAGAGGGGAGAAAGAAAAATGTCGTGACGGAGGTGGGGACTCTTCTTAGATGGGAGAGGCCTGGGGTGGCACACAGACCCTAACAGGGCCCCAGTGGTCCTTATCTTCTGGTATTCATGCCTTTGTGTAATCCCCCAGACCTTGAGTGTGGGCTGGACTTACTGACTCACTTTCATTGTATAAAATATAGCAGAAGTGATAGGATATCAAGGGGAGATTAAGTTATAAAAAGACCGTAGCTTCCATCTTCGGTGCTTTCTCTTGGATTGCTCACTCTGTGGAAGCCCACTGCAATGTTGTGATGCAGTCCCCTACAGAGCCACACGTGGTGAGGACCTGAGGCTTGCCAATAGCCATATGAGTGAGCTGGGGAGTGGGTCCTCCCCCTGTCAAGCCTTGAGATGGCTGCAGCCCTGGCTGACACCTGATTGCAGCTGCATGAGGGACCTTGAGCCAAAATCACCTGGATAAGCCACTCCTGGATTCCTGACCCAAAGAAACTCTGAGTAAAGAAAAGTTTGTTCTTTTTAGCTAATAGTATTGGGGTACTTGGTTATGCAGCGGTAGATAACTGATAATACTCATGGCAATGGATGAGATCAGGAGAGAAAAAGTGTCGAGAGGAGTCTGAAGTTAGAGCTTGTTGTGGGGATAGGAAGAGGCAGAGGAACCAGCAACACAGAAGAGAGGAGAGGGATAGAAAGAGAAAGAAGAAAAGAGAGGGAGAACCAGTGGGGTGACAGAACCAGAAGGAAGTAGACCAGGCCATCAAGTAGGTTGGCTAAATTATATACAGCTGATAGATCCAGATGGGGAAACGGACAAATATGGGTCCCAGAGCAGGCTAATAATTTTGCACACTTCAAACTATGTTCTTTAAATATTTGCTTGGCATTGATTTAAAGGACAGCCTGAGCACTGCATGGGGCAAAGGCCTCTCCTCTCTGACCCAGACGATGAGCTGCGGCTCCAGTATTGCATTCCATATTCCTCCAAACCAAAGCTGTGCAGTTAAAGAGACCAACCCTCAAAAGGGGCAGTTGGAAATCATTCGTCGGTACTCAAGCATGCCTTTTAGGAAGATCTCTCAGCCCTTTCCCAAGTAACTTTAAAAAATTTTTCCAATAGCACCCTGTACCATCCCCGGAAAGAGTTCTGGGAAACACAATTTTCTTCCTTTTGTTGTATTCCAGTGATGTTTTAGAGTCTTCTGTAGACTGGAGCTCTGGGTACCTGCCTGACTGCCCTGCCAATTAATCAGGTCCAGAAGGAAGCAGCATGGGGAGAAGCTATTGGAGTGGTTATCATGAGGTTGTTGATAGCTTTGGGCAGAGCAGTTTCCGTGGGGAGTTGGGGAGGATGCCAGATTAAGGGAAGAATACATGCGTGCCGAGGATGTGGAATCTGTAGGTGTGAAGTTGGCGCTTTTGAGAAGTTTGATAGATTGAGGAGAGAAAAGGGTGAAGGGAAACGGCTCTCGTTTTTCTTTAATCATAGGGAAGATCTGAACATGTTGCTAAGCAGAGGGGAAGGATCTGTCAGACGGGGAGATTTCTGCTTAAAAGAGGAGGAGAAATTGAGGGGCAAAAAGTGTCAAGAAGGGTCAGGAGTAGGAGGACCAAGAATGTTTGAAAGCTTTGGTTTTGGAGTTGGACTGACTTGGATTTGAATCTTGGCTCCACCTCTTGCTAGCTGTGTATCCCTTAACCTTTCCAGGCTTGGTTTTCTCAACCCTAGAAAGGGGATAACAGTGCTTATCTCACAGCATTGTTGTAAGGGCTAAATAAGGTAATGTTTGTGGAGTGCTTAGCAGAGTACCTGGCACTTAGTAAAACTCAGGAAATGTTGGTAAAGTAATAAGTAAAATCAGAGTAGAGGCTAGGAGAAGATCTGGACACATTTAGGAATGGAGCAGAAGGTCAAGGCTTGATAAATGTTACTCTTGGGAAGTTTGACAACTTTTTTGCCAGTGAAAATTTGAGAAAAATTCTAGTGAGGGCAGGAGCTTCTGGGAAAGTCCTCTTCTGAATGCCTTTGGATGCTGTTGTGTGAGTTGTGATGCCTGGAACTGTGGCAAGTAGTTTGCCACCCTAAGGGTGGAAAGATCTGAAGATAAAAGCCAACAGGAAGCAAGTGGAGTGAAAGGTGGAAATATCCTTTACGTCACTGTTGAGCTGCTGAACAAACTGGTTCAAGTTCCTTATAACTTAGACTATTTTTAGTTGGGTATTCTGTTAATCACAGTCAAACGCTGCAGTTGATAAAGTGTTGTTGGAGGAGGGCTCAGTAGTTTTGCAAAAACAAGGAGGCTGGAGCAAGTAAGCGTGCTCAGGGAGCTGTAAATAGTTGGGCTGCAGAATTGGGTGGGAGGTAGGAAAGAGAATTCCGAGAAGTACAGCAGAAATACAACCATGGAAGTGTGAAATCACTCCGTGTAAATGGCGTTTATTTACAAAACCCTCTTCTTCATCGACCCAAACAATTAGCTTTTGCAATACCTCAAAAATCCCTTGATGCCAAAGTAAGAAGCCGGAAATAGTGACAAGGGCCAAGACACTGGAAGGAACTAGATCATAAAAGGCTTTGAACACCATGCTAGATGGATAGATATCTTGAATGTAGTAGGGAGCCCTTGAAACATTTCTAACATTAGGAACTTTGTGAGCATTAAGAATTAGAGTAGTGATGGGGTACGACTGACTTTTAAAAACACTTTTATATTGTCTGTTTCTAAGTGGGGCCAATATTCCTTGTTCTTCCTTTGGGATGAAATTCTTACTCATCCTAGATGAATGAGCTCCTTATTCTTCCTTCTTTGTCTAGGTCACAAATCCTGGAATAAATGGGGGTCCTGGTTTTATTATGAGGACAGGCGAGAACATGTGTTAATCTTTAGCACTGTGATATTTCTCATGTACTTTCATTTAGCAGCCTTGTCTCTTATTAAATCTAATTAGTTTCTCGGCTGCTAAGAGATTGAGGGCATCCTCAAAATGAAAATGTGTAACCAGAGTAAGATTTAGCGAAGGACCTTGTCCAGAGTTTCTGCCATCCCCTTCTGAGGTTCTTAGTGAAGAGGGACTCAAGAGACAACCCCTCTACCCTATTATCAATTGTTTGCAAGATAGTGGACTTTTTAGAAGTTGAAGGGTCTTAGAATGTGTACAGTATCATCAGTTTGCAGTTGAGGAAACTGAGCTCCAGTGAGAAGAAATGACTTGCTCAGTGTTAAACAGCAAATCAGGAACAGAGGTGGAGCTGGAACACAGGTCTTCGGGCTCCTAATTTATTGGCTACGTCAAGATGAGCATCCACTGTAGAGCTTGGATGCCATCCATGCATGAAAATATTAATGAGTGAATTATTCACTTTAAAAATTAACCCCCATGCAAATATGTCTTTTCACTGAACACTAGTCTATCCCCACCCATCTGGTCAGCATCTCAGCCAGCCTCCCTTTTAATTATCAGATGTTGTGAATGTCCAATGGTATTAAGGAGGTATAGTGCATATTGACTGCAATGTAAAACCACAGATCTTGCCTATGATGCGAGATTCCATGAAACTAATGGCAATGATGACAGAGAACTGCTCAAATCTCATGTAAAGCCATTAACAATGGAACCGATGGTAGAGTCAGGCAATTAAAGAAGAGAAAAATCCGCAAGGCAGACCCTACAGTGGGTGCTGCAAAGGGGAGCAATGAGAATAATAAAGGATGAAAGGGGACTCTTGGGAATATTGATCAAGCGTCTTCTTAATGAACTTCCTGTAAAAGTCAATAGGAGGTGATGCAGCTCCACAATATGTTGGAATAGAGTTTGCTTAGAAAAATTATGTTCTGGCTGGATGTGGTGGCTCACACCTGTAACCCCAGCACTTTGGGAGGCTGAGGTGGGTGGATCATAAAGTCAGGAGTTCAAGACTAGCCTGGCCAACATGGTGAAACCCTGTCTCTACTAAAAATACAAAAAATTAGCTGGACATGGTGGCGGGAGCCTGTAAGTCCAGCTACTCAGGAGGCTAAGAATCACCTGGGCCACAAGAGTGAAACTCTGTCTCAAAAAAAAAAAAAAAAAACATATATATATATATATATATATATATATATATGTTCTATCCCAAATAAATCAATGAGAATTAGAGCATGGAATCATAGCAACTTCATTGTAACTTAAATTTGTTTAATATGAGATCTAAACATATTTTCATAAGTTTAAATTTGCTTTTCAAGATAAAGTCATAATCAGACCTTTCTACATTTTAATCAAATAGAATTTTATTTAGCTACAAGTAGCATAAGCTGAAGTACAGTGGCTTAAATTAAAAAAAAAAAACCATGAAATTGAGGGCAGGTGGTTTCTGGCTCTGGTGCATTGGCTCAGTAATTACAGAATGATACCTCTACACAATTCTTTTCTGTCTTCCCTCAACATTACAAGATGGCTGTTGCTGTTCCAGCTCTCACAGTTGAATTAAATTCAAGAAGGGGATGGAGAGAAGGTTGTGCCAGTCTTGTCTGCCTTTTTTATTTTAAAAATTTTAAACCAATTTTAAAATTTTAATTGACAAGTTAAAGTTGTATGTATTTATGGTATAAAACAGGGTGTCTCAATAGATGTATACCTTGTGAAATTACTAAAACTATTTAACATATGGATTATTTTACATACTTCTTTTTTGTGGTGAGAAGACTTAAAACCTACTGTCTTAGCAAGTTTGAAATATAGACTATATTAATTATAGCCACCATGATGTGCAAAATCTGACTCTTGTTTTCAATTGGAAAATCAAAGCATTTCCCCAAAGTCTCCTTTGCAGATGTCTGCAAATGCCTTCTTCCATCGGCCACCATTCTCCCTAGCTGCAAGGGAGTCTGGATATTGAGTGTTTGACTTTCTAGCCTTCAAACTGTGGAGGGTGGCAAGGGATAAATAAAGGAATTGTGAATATCCAGGGTCTACCACAATGTTTTGAGTGGCCTTTAAACTAATTTGGTTATTAATTTTCTATAATAAGGCTCATTCATATCTGTAAATTTATTTTTAAGGCCCAAGAAGCTCCCAAAGATCAGACCTTGGCATATCTTTAGCAGGACCTGAAACTGAAATAGAAATTGCTTTGGGCAATGTCAACTTGACACATGTCTGGCCTTTTTTTTTTTTTTTTTTAATTTTTTGCTTCTGGCTTTTAGCAACAGCAACAAACACCTGCAATGTACAAGTGGTCTACTTTCCACTTGTAGTATCTTGTTAATTCTTGTAATAACCCCCATGAGGTACATAAAGGAAACATTCTTATAATTCAGAATTATAGCATGGAATCATAGCAACTTCATCATAACTTAACTTTGTTTAATATGAGATCTATAACTGCAGATCTTGCCTACAATGTGAGATTTCAAAAAGCTAATGACAGTGATGCCAGATTCCTCATAGATAAGGAAACTGAAGCTTGATGGGATTAAGTTACTTGTCTAAGGTAACTCAGCTGGAAGGTGGTGGAGTTGATATATGAATCCTGGTTTATCTGACTCCAGATTTCTTGACTATGGAAACTTTAAAAAACTATAACATCTAGCTGGGTGTGGTGGCTCATGCCTGTAATCCCAGCACTTTGGGAGGCCAAGGTGGGAGAATTGCTTGAGCCCAGGAGTTGGAGACCAGCTGCGCAACATAGCAAGACCGTGTATCTACTAAAAAAAATTTAGCTGGGCATGGTGGTGCATGCCTGTAGCCCCAGGTACTTGGGAGGCTGAGGTGGGAGAGTCACTTGAGCCCAGGAGGTTGGAGCTGCAGTGAGCTATATTGTGCCACTGTACTCTAGTCTAGGTGACAGAGTGAGACCCTGTCTTAAAAAAAATAATACAACATCCCATAGTACTATCCATTTATTTTTCATTTAGCAAATAACAGTTGAACCCTGACGATGCTGCAGGCACTTTTCCAGCTCTTGGGAAACTCTAGTGATCACGACAGACCTGGTCCCTTCCTTCACAGAGCCAACTGTCCATCTTACAGACACCTTCTTCAATTACACTGTGGGGAAAATTGTGATTCTTAGTTAGGTTCATCCAGTCCCAGGAAGGGGCATCCCAAGGGCAGCCAGTGACTAGAGCCTAGTACTGGCATTGCATGGCGGCCTTGACCCAGCTTGATTTGCTACCTGAAGTCTGCCTGTTGGCTTTCCAGGTATAAAAATATACATTCTTTTACCTTCCTGCCCCACACAGAAGGAAAGAGAGGTGTGCTAACAGAGGCAGAACGTTCTAGAAGGAAGTGCAATAGGAGTAGGAGTAGTAGTTGCCCAGAAGGCCTGGTGATGCTTGCATCCCACAGGCTTAGAGCCTATTAGGGCAGATGTCCCGAGATCCTCAGCTCTCCTTGTGGGACTGGCTGTTCTCCCCTCTCTACCCATCGCTCTGACGTGTCCCCTGCTCCTTCCCTGTTCTTGTCTTGTTACTTTGAGTTTTTTGCTTTCCCTGATGACAGCTGGCTTCTTTGTTTCCAATCCATTGCTAGAGTGAGCAACTGGCTATACAATTTTAAATGCTAGTAAATATTAATGCCACTATCACTGTCACATTAATTCAGACTTGTGAATTGAGGGGCTGGGATTGGGCTAATGAGTGAGTCTACCAGACTTACTTTTTACTGTCAATGCCATCACCCTTCCTACCACCACCATCACAACTGACACCACTAGCAACTTTATGGGAAACCATCTCTTTGGGCCCTTCCAGGACTTTGCATTCTGCTTATTCTCTGCACCATCTACTTCCTACGGTGCAGAAGGTGTACTCAGGAGGACCATTAAATTTTAAACAGCTGTTGCTGAATGGGGCATCCTGAGACCCCCTTGGCAAATTCTAATCTGAATGGTGAAACATGCTACCCTCTATCCTTATTTCACATTCCATCACTATCATATGGTCAGTATATTGCCTTATATTAGTAGTGTAATAAATTGGTAAACTTAAAAACGATTTACCCCAATGTTGAGAGAAGCTGCTACATTTACAGCTCTTTTTCTTTTTTTCTTTTTGTGCCATAGTTTTGCTCTGTTGCCTAGGCTGGAGTGCAATGGCGTGATCTCGGCTCACTGCAACCTCCACCTCCTGGGTTCAAGCGATTCTCCTGCCCCAGCTTCCCAAGTAGTTGGGATTACAGGCACGTGCCACCACACCCAGCTAATTTTGTATTTTTAGTAGAGATGGGGTTTTACTATGTTGGTCAGGCTGGTCTCAAACTCTGACCTCAGGTGATCCACACAGCTTGAGCTCCCAAAGTGCTGGGATTACAGGCATGCCAGCTCTTTTATTTCTAGAGGTGGAGACTTTACTTGGGTGTGGATTATGAAGATACCAAAGCAAGTTAGTACTCATTGTTCCAGGGGAGAAATACAGCATGTATATTTTTGGATGGATAAAGACATTTTCTCCCTTTATCCCTTATTATGTGGATCTTGATGACTTATAGGGAGGAGCTGGATAAATTTGTCAAGGAATCTCAGAGATTCTTGGGAGAAAAGAGATTGAGGTCTCAACCCCTGCCTTTTAAAATTTAATATTAAATTAAACCTTGACTAAAGTCAGGGAACTCTGAGGGCAAACTCATTATGAGAGAAGGATGGAAAAAGCTGGGATGATGACTTGGGTTCAACATCAAGGCCTGGGTCTTCGTAGGAAATGTCATAGTGTATGGACAATGCTGAAATGCCTTCTGACCTGACTGTCTTGGCACTGTGGGTGTGCTATATGTCTTACTGGTGTGTGTTTTGTTTGCGTATGTTATCAATTTTGTGATGAATATCTTTCAGCTTATATCTATTTATGAAATGTTCTCCAATATGGATCTCCGTGTGCAAGCGTTTCCTTAAGTTATGATGCTAGAAATGGGCATGCTAGGTCAAAGGGTGTATTAGGCAGGAAGGGTAGGATATGATACAGTAACAACTCTAAAAACCTTCAAACAGGCCAGGTGCGGCGGCTCACGCCTGTAATCCCTGCACTTTAGGAGGCTGAGGGTGGTGGATCACCTGAGGTCAGAAGTTTGAGACCAGCCTGGCCAACATGATGAAACCCCATCCCTACTATAAAAGTTAGCCAGGCGTGGTGGCGGGTCCCTGTAATTCCAGCTACTTGGGAAGTTGAGGCAGGAGAATCGCTTGAAGGTGGGAGGTGGAGGTTGCCATTGCCCTCGAGCCTGGGCAACAAGAGCAAAACTCCACCTTAAAAACAAAAACAAAAAAACCCAAAAAACCCTTAAAACTACAAAAGCTTATTTCTCACTTATCCCACGTATCCAGCTGGATTGTATTTAAGTCTTTTCACTTTGGGACCAAGGCTGGTGGGACTGCTACCATTTCAAACATGGCTAGTCTCTAAAGAAGAAGAAAAGCGTTCTCTAGCTGTTACATGGGCGATTCAGTGCCCAGGCTTGGAAGTAGTTCTCATTACTCCCTCTTAGAACTCACAGGACAGAACCAGTGACACACACATCTAGGAGGGTTGTGAAGTTCAGTTCTACCACGTATCTGGCAGATGGAGAGTCGGAGCTATTTGGCGAACAGAATTCACCACTATTTCAAAGGGTGTGAATGTTGTAAAGGCTTCTAATACATATTGCCAGATTATATTTCAGAATGGTTGTGCCAGTTTACACCCTTACCCATTAAAGTGTCCAGTACTTGTTTTAATAATGACATCATCCTCCATTGCATTGCTGTACCATAAATTATTTAATCAGTCCCCTGTCAATGAGCATCTCTAATTTTTTCTATTACAGTGATGTAATGAATATTATTGGACACACACATATTTGTCCCCATGTTTCTTTAGGATAAATTCATAGAGATTACATTGCAGAATAAAACTCTATGAAGATTCTTAAGGCTTTTGATACATACTATCAACACCACCCTCTCAAAAATGCACCTTTTTATACTCCTGTGGTCAGAATAGAAGAGTGCCTGTTTCATTGGTTTGGAAGAGTTACGGTAATGGCTGTGAGCATCTTCTAAATTCCTGATTCCAATTTCCAAGTCTGGGTGCTCCTGACCTTGGGTAGTCAGCGCTTGGGTTCAGAAACATGGATTTTCCTCAGGTGAGGAATAAAAGAATTTTTCTGCAAGGGCTATTTCCAGGCCGGGCAGTCATTGAGTGCTCTAAGTTGCTTTTGTCTTAACTTAGAATGTGTCTGCCTGTTAGGTTTACCTTGAAACTTTGCCTTAAATCAGCCAAGTTAACAGATGAGGCTTGCCAGATGATAGAAAAACTAATGGGGCACTTGTTCGACACGCTACATCAGCAGACTGCTCTGTTTTCTCTGTGACAATGGCCAGGTCAGCCCCACCCTTCTGATTACAGTGTAAGGGGAGAGGGAGAGGGCAACTGGCAGGTTGAAGCCATTAAGGGAATGACTGGGGAAAGGACAGATAAAGGAGAGAGTAAGAACCAGGACTTGTGGATGCATTTGCTGACAGTGGATTTATAACTGTGGGGAGAGTTAAAGAGCTACATGCATCCAGAGGGACCAGAGTTTTGCTGCTTAAGACAATGGTGAAAATTCAGCATATAGGGATAAGGGAGGCACACTTTAAAGGGGGGCATTGCTTCAAAGATTCATAGATGTTTCGGAGAGGATGAATTCTCAGATTATGATGTCCCTATTTGTTTCTCTTTTATGTTCATTTTGTTTCCACAATAATGAAATGAAATGACAAGGGCGGAGTGGAGAGTTGGATTCTTCACATCCAGATTAAAATTCGCTTTTGGGGTCTCAGGATTCCCCTTTCAGCAACAACTCTTTATAATTTAATGGTCCTACTGAGTATACCTTCTGTGCCCCAGGAAGTAGTGAGTGAAGAGAATAAGCAGAATGAAAAGTCCCTGAAGGGCCCAAAGATATTGTTTACTAAAGAGGAAAGAAGAGAAAGCATAGAATTTTAAGTGGAGGTTAGAGCATTCACCCCAAACTTTAGTACAGTCCTGCACGTGCTTGTGTGTATGTATAAATATGCACATGCATGTACACGCATATGTGCTTGGTGCCACTCTCTAGCCCTGTATTAATTAGAATATTTGGTGGCTCATGCTGTAATCCCGGCACTTTGGGAGGCTGAGAAGTGCTGATTACTTGAGCTTAGAAGCTTGAGACCAGCCCGGCCAGTGTGGTGGTGTGCACCTGTAGTTCCAGCTACTTGGGAAGCTGGGGCAGGAGAATCGTTTGAACTCGGGAGGTGGAGGTTGCAGTGAGCAGAGATCGTGTCACTGCACTCTGGCCTGGGTGATGAGAGTGAAACTCTGTCTCAAAAAAAAAAAAAAAAAACTACATAGAATAAACTGAACTCAAAGTGACTTAAATAATAAGTCAATTTATTATCAGTAGGGAGACCATATAATTTATCATACAAACCAGCACTTTTTTTTTTTTTTTTAGGACAAATACTAAATCAGACAATAGGCTGGCACAAATGTGAACTGTGGCAGTTCCAGGAAATCCAGGGTGTATAATCATCATCATTATCCTACATATCAAGACATTTCTAGGCAGGCAGCTCCAGGGTTAGTTCTCAAGGTCCCAATGGCTAGCCTTTGTCCTTAGACTTTTTGCTTCAAGATCAAAGATGGCTGCAACAGCTCTAAGCATCAAGACACCAATCTGATCCAAAGGCAATGACTTTGTAAGAGGAAGGAATACATTTCCCAGAAGCCCCCAGAAGACTTCCTATCACATTCATTGGTTCAAACCATGTCACGCATCCATGCTTCAGTCATTACCGACAAGAGCCATGGAATGACTGTGAATTGGTTTTGACCAGTCAAGGCTCACTCCTACCTTTGGGTTGAAAGGGCTACAGCCTCACTTCAAACATTTAGCTGTTGGGAGAATGAATAAAATTAAGGTTCTGCCCTAGCCCCCCTGCCCTAACTGCCCATGCATGTACCTATGCAACAATCTTGCATGATCTGCACATGTACCCCAGAACCTAAAGTACAATAAAAAAATTAAGTTCTATTGAAGAGAAGGAAGAGGTGGGTGAATGAATGTTGGGTATACATTCACGGAGGCCCACCCCACTACCCAGTCACTTTGGCCAGATCTCCCATCTGAGATCTATAAAGAGGCAGAGTGGGGAGATAGTTATAGATAATCAATGGAATGTATAAATGTGTTTGCAAATAATCAAGGTTCAACAATATCTGTGAATATAATGATTAAATCTTTGTGTCTTTTATCTCTCTAGATCCCCACAACAACTCTGTGAGATTAGCAGTATAGGTATCAGGGTCCCTGTTTCTCAGCAGCAGCTAAGGTCTGGAGACTGAGATATCAATGACTGTATCCAGTGGGGAGGAAAATGGGGGGCTCTGGGTGGTTCAGTTACTTGCTACTGGTTTCAGAGCTACTAAATAAGGAAGGAATAAAACTCAGTTTTTTGTTTTTTTGAGAGACTCTAACTCTGTTGCTCAGGCTGGAGTGCAGGGACATGATCTCGGCTTATGGCAACCTCCACCTCCTGGGTTCAAGTGATCCTTGTGCCTCAGCATCCCAAGTAGCTGGGATTACAGGCACCTGCCACCATGTCCAACTAATTTTTTGTATTTTTAGTAGACATGGGGTTTCACCATGTTGGCCAGGCTGGTCTTGAACTTCTGGCCTCAAGTGATCTACCCACCTTGGCTTCTCAAAGTATTAGGATTAATAGGCATGAGTCACCATGCCTGGCCAGGAGCTCAGTTCTATCTGACTTCAAAGTCCATTATCATGCTATGCTAGGCTGATCTAAAAAGTCAAAACTTTTTTCTGTTGGCATGATTGATGGGTATGTGAAATAAAGAACAAACAACAAACATTATTCATAACTGAGTTGGGAAATATGAGTTTGGTTGGGGTTGTAAACCATACCTAGAACCCTTATTATATATATATATTTTTTTTGCCATGTAAGACAGGATATTGTAATATAAGTGCCAGAGAATGATATTACTAAAGACAACTTGAATATATTTTATTTATTTAGACAGAGTCTTGCTCTGTTGCCCAGGCTAGAGTGCAGTGGCATGATCTTGGGTCACTGCAGCCTCTGCCTCCCTGGGTTCAAGAGATTCTTCTGCCTCAGCCTCCCAGGTAGCTGGGATTATAGGCACACACCACCATGCCTGGTTAATTTTTCTATTTTTAGTAGAGACGAGGTTTCACCATGTTGGCCAGGCTGACATTGAACTCCTGACCTCAGGTGATCCGCCCAACTTGGCCTCCCAAAGTGCTAGGATTACAGGTGTGAGCCACAGTGCTTGGCCAAATCTATTTTAATTTATATATATATTTTTAAAATGGAAGAAAGGTATAGGAGGAAGGGAGAAAACTACTGTCAGCCTTTGCTATTTTTCAATCTGTTGTTGATCATTTTTAAACATAGTGTGGTTACTTTTCCCACTTCTCATAACCAATTTCCATACATAACAGGGGGCCAACCTAGCTTGTTGAGAATTGGTGGGCTACAAGTCACCAGTGATGGGTGGGGTGGGGTGGAAGGAAGGGAGTGGGGAGAAGTGAAGAAAACCTCCAGTTCTTCAAAAATACCACATCTTGTGTGTGTGGGACCCACGGTCAACTGCCACCCACCGTTTCTCTTCCTCTCCTTTCATGCCCTGCCTCCTCCCTATTTCTCTTCTTCCAATTAAGCCTACTTGGGACCCATCTTTAACAAGGAGCTGTGTGTGAGTGCTTCCTAATTATTTCATTTTCAACCTGTCATGAGTCAGGAAGCAGCTGGGCACAGAGTGGCTCGAGTATGAGCAGCTCTGGCTAATTAGATTTCCAGCTTCCTTCTCCTCTACCCACCCCCTGCCGGCCTGCCGCCCTGTCACGCCCTCTGTTGGATTGCATTCTGCTGGCTGTCTTGGTTAATTTGAAGATCTCATGCAGAACGATACCATCTTCTACATTTATTAAAGGTTTCTCTGCTAATAATGCCAGAAATAATTAACGAGTTCTTCCTCCCCTGGGGTACCTCCTCAATGGGTGACCTCATAGTGATCAGGGAGGGTGGACCCCATCAAAGGGGCATTTGTCAATTTGTGGGGGCATTTTTGGCTGATAAAATCGCTGGACGAGGAGTGTTATTATTTAGTTGAGAAGGCCAAAAATGACAAGCTTCTTGCAAAGTCTGTCCTGTGCAACAAAGGATTGTTCTTCTCAGTATGCCATTAGAGATCCATTGATACTGTTGCAAAGTACGGAAAGCGGGGGGATAACTGCTCCCCTTTAAAAGAAAGAGATGTGGGAGAAAAGGGGTTCTTCTTCTTATGTAGGCAGGGAGGTAGGAGGAAAGGGGTTCTGCTCTGTCTGTGAAAGTAAAATATTTGGGGCCCTTCTGGGACATTCTGTTCTGTTTTACCTCTCTGTCTCCAGGACTGAGCCATCATAGATGCTCAGTTATCCAGTGTTAACGTGAGTTGTTCATGCCCTTGATGTGCCTGTAGACGCCAGGCATATTATAGATGCTCAATCATCCAGTGTTGATATGAGTTGTTCATGCCATGTTCTAACCTTTTCCTGGCTCGAATGATATTTTAATTGAATGTCAATTATATCATCAGGATCTAGTGAGGAAAACAGAAACCACATGAGGTATTTCAACAGAGAGAGCTTAATTTCAGGATTTGGATGGACAGGTGATGGAGGATGGAAAGTGAAGGCAGATCAATGAGATAGCCCAGGTATAATAATTGAGGGAAGCAGCTACTGCCCCTGTAGCTGGGGGAACAAAGGGAAGGGCATGTATTTCTCAAAACCTGGAAACTGGTAGGAGTGATCATGGAGCTGGGGCTTAAACCTGTGATAAAGGGACACCCCTGGTTTGTAGTGGCATCCATGAAAGGGTATAAACAGGCTGATTCTAGGAGTGCTGAAAGCAACTGGAGATGTGAACTACCTACCTAAGTGAAGTGTGGGGAGGAGGGAGAAATTAGGGTTGGGGTAGAAGGGAATAGAGGATTGGGAGAAATTGCTTTGCTGGGGAGGTGCTTAAAGGGACAAGATGCAAACAGGTAGAAGGAGCAAGTCCCTTCCCTGTCCTCCAGGCTTCATGTCTCCTCCTATTGACAAAACCAACAAAGAAATCCAGCCGGCAAAAAAGAAATGTAGTTTGCAGACTTAGCACCACTAGCACAAAGCAGAATAATGCAGGGTGGATTTAGAGCTGAGAGACAAGAATTGAAAAGCAATAAACCTATTTATGTACTGGGTTTAATCTAGATTATTTTGTCCTATTATGTACTAAATTAGGTCTTGGAAACCCAGAGGTGAGCACAATAGATACAGTCTAGACTTTCAGAGTTTACAGTCTATTTAGAGATTACAGTCTGGAACATGACATGAATAATTACAAACAGAATTAATTGTTATTATGATATGTATTTTAAAGCAGAAGTACAGGGCACAGCGAGAGCACATAACAGGAGGACATGAACTAGTCTGGGGTCTGAGAGGCTTCTCTTGAGGAAGAGAGATTTAAGATTTAAGATCTTAAGAATTTAGAAAGGTGAGGAGGAGGACTTGGCAAAGCAAAAGGGAAAGGCAGAGGAAACAGCAAAGTCTGGGAGGGAAGAGGACGGTGGAGCCCTTGGGGAACTGAAGGGAACAGTATGTTGGGGGACACTTCCCAGTGGTTCAGAGGTACAGTCCTGCCTCCTCCTCCTCGAAGTCTCCCTTTCAGCTCCAGGACAGACAGGCGCTGAGCCCTTTCCCACTAAACTCCGTTTTGACCTCCTCTGGCACTTAGTTCTGTATCGGGTCATGTTGCCCCTGAGTTGCTGTCTTCTTCTTCTGCTATGTGGTCCTTGTGTTGATAAATAACTTTCTTTGTGTTACTACTCCTCCCAACTCCTCTTTTCTTTGCTGAACTTGGAGCAGTTACTCAACAGATGATTGATTTAACCTCCCTTTTAATAAAAATTGCAAATCAAACTATCCTTGAGTCATCATTTCTCACCTCTAAAATGGAAAGCTATGTAGAAAATGAGAGCACCCAGTAAGAGTATCAACAGGAAGAAGCAGGCACTCTGATACAGTGGCATGGAAGGCAAATTCAGACACACTTTATAGAGAGGGATTTGGTAAAATAAATTAAAAAGTCTTATATGTATGCACAGCCCCCAATCCCACAATTTCACATCTAGCAGTGTATCCTAAAGAAATTACGACAAATGTGTCCAAAGATACAGCTAAGAAGATGTTCATGGAAGCATTCTTTACAACACTAAGCCAGTTACCTATTTAACAATTGGCGACTAGGTAAGTAAACTGTAGTGTTTACATATAACAGGTTTTGTTAGAGCCTTGAAAATGAAGGTTAGTGATTCCTCCAGAAACCCAGATCTGAGTTCCAATTCTTGTTCCCAAAATTCTCAGCCTTCCTTCTCTGGAAAAGCCATGCAATGTTTTGGAGGCTGAGTTCTCTTGCACAAAGGGAGAGACTACCTGTATCTTTCTCAGCTGGGTTGCTGTGAGGTTGAATATGATAACGTGGTTGTGGATGAAGAGTGAAACTTCAACCTCTGTGGGGTTTTTTGGATCCTGAAATATTCAAGTTTGCTTGTAACCCTAGACTCCATTCAGACCCAAGCCTCAGCCTTTGCTACCCTAAGGGGGAAAAGGATTCCAGTGACATCTGTAGCTGTGGAAGTCCACAAGGCTCAGGTCTTCTTGAGGGAACAAGAGTTTAGAAAGATTTTCTGAGGAATTGCTTTTTATCCCAAACTCCCTAAATTCCAGACTGGAGGAAGAATGTAAAGTTAAACACTTAGATTCAAGTGGAACTCTGAACAGTGCCTCTCTAGGGTAAGCTCTGGACGGGTGTTAGGGAGCAGGGCCTCTTTTAGTTTTGGAGTCTGTGGGGGTCTTGCTGCCCTGGTGAGGCCTGGCTATCTGGGTTCAAATTCCAGCTCCATCTCTTAATGGCTTTGTGCATTAGTCTGAGTTCTCCAGAGAGACAGAACCAATAGAATATAGATGGAGTAGAAGGAATTTATTAGGGGAATTGGGACACATAATTATGAAAGTGGATAAGTCCCACAAAATGCTATCTGCAAGATGGAGAACCAGGAATGCAAGTGGTTTAATTCATCCAAGTCCAAAGGCCTGAGAACCTGGACTTTTGATGTCTGAGGGCAGGAAAAGATGAATGTCCCAGCTCAGGCAGGGAGAGCAAATTCGCCCTTGCTCCACCCTCTTGTTCTATTGAGGGCCTCACAGATTGGATGACGCCCACTCCCATTGGTGAGGGTCGACTTCTTTATTCATTTCACCAATTCAAATGCTAATCTTTCCCAGAAACACTTTCACAGACATGCTCAGAAATAATATTTGATCAGCTATCTGGGCATCCCTTAGCCCAGTCAAATTGGCATATAAAATCAATGATCACACTGTGTGGCCTCAGGCAGGGGATGTAAGTGTTTTAACCTCAGTTTCCCCAGCTATGACAGGGGACAATCATGGATCTTACTGTAGAGAGCTGTTGGTGGGAATAAATGAAGCACATCTTGTAACGTGCTAAGAATGGTGCCTAAAAAAGACTCCGTATGTTGGTGAAAAAAAGGCCAAAGGAGATTGCAGGCCTGGTGGGGATGACCCTAATGTCAACATGCTGCACTAGGTAGAGGAAGCATGGGCATGGTGGGTGGTATGGTTGGGTATGTGAAATCCAAAGAGAGAGAGAGAGAGAGTGAGAGAGAGAGAGAGAGAGAGAGAGAGAGAGTGAGTATGTGTGCCTTTCCAGTGTCATTGTCCCTGGCCTCTAAATAGGACTTGAAGATTGGCCAGGGAGGGGGATGGGCTAGGAGTTCTGAAAGACTCCTTGTGGCCCAGGCATAGTGACTGCAGCAAAGGATGTGAGGATTAGAGAAGGTGTGTTCCATGCCAGAGGGCAGCTGATGTGGGGGAGAGCATTGTGGTATAGGGTACATCTCCACGGATGCCCAGAGAGGACATGGGTGGGTGTATAGTATATTTTCACGCTGCTATAAAGAACTACCTGAGACTCAGTAATTTTTAAAGGTAAGCAATTTAATTGGCTCATCATTCTGCATAGGTGGGGAGGCCTCAGGAACCTTACAATAGTGGCAAAAGGGAAGCACGGCAAGTAAGCCTTACGTGGTGGCAGAAGAGGGAGAGTGAGGGGGGAAGTGCCATACCTTTAAACCATCAGATCTCATGAGAACTCACTCACTGTCACAATAACAGGATGGGGCACACAGCCCCCATGATTCAATTATCTTCATCTGGTTCCTCTCACAACACATGGGGATTATGGGAACTACAATTCAAGATGAGATTTGGGTGGGGACAGCCATACCATATCAATGGGCAAAAACACAGACCTGGCCATCCCTCCCCACTGATGGCATGGTGAAATCTGAATACCCCTTGGTGTCTTCTCCGTGGAGAGAAAAGGAGTGAGAAAATCTAAGATCTGACTTGGTTTAATGTGAAATCAATGAGAAGAATAAAAATCACTAAAGTGATTGAGTTTACCTGGAAGTGACAAGATTAAATGTTCTGCTTCAGAGAGTTTGGGAGACTCAAGACAGAAATTAAGTTCAGTGGGAACACACACACACACACACACACACACACACACACACACACACACACAGAGCTAACATGTTTTCACCATTGAAAAGATGTTGGGAAATTCATAATTACTATATTGGCAAAGGGTTTAACCTATGGGAAGTGCTCCCCAGATGGGAAATAAATACATACTACATAATAAAAACAGAAAAATCGAAAGCTGCCCTTGGCAATGGCCCATGTTTCAAGTTGATAGAGGGGGTGGGAGCTGAGAATCAGCCTAGGCTCCATTCTCTTCCTCCTTTCTCCTGACTGTATCCCTTTATTGGGCAACACTTTCCCTGCTGAGTCTCAAAAGCAGAGCACAGCAAAAGGCAGTGTACTCTGAGTGCCTGCCACACCGTAAATACTTCCAGTGGGAACAGAGATTTATGGTGTTATAAATGCCAGTGGCAGGCCCAGTTTGTGTTAATAGCCTTGTTAGTTACATTGCTGTAAAATCCAGATCTCCACACTGTTTAACAGCTACAGTTCTGCTCAGCAGCATTAATTCAATAAATCGAGGCCCCTTGACATAAATCTTAAGGCTCCTGGAACTTGATTAGGAAATCCCTTCTGATAGGTTGGAGACGGACAGATGGAGCAAAGCCAATGAGCTTCTAGCAGGAACCATGAGTCACACAATGCAGCTGTCTCTTGGGCTGTCACTGTGGGTCACTTCCTACCTATCATCCTGTGGGCTCAACCTTGCCCTTGAACTTGGTGGGGCTAAGAAGAGTGGGTGATAGTCCAGGGGTGGTGCATTTAGGCCCCCATTAACCTCTTATGTGCCTTTATGCAGTTTAGAAAATGGTACCCTCTCCAAGTGGATGCAGCCTCCAAGGTGAATGGCTTCATGGAAGAATGGCACCTTTAAGGCAAGAGGAGCTGCAAGCTGGATTTCAGTACCCCTGACACCCTCAGCTGGGGAGCCTCGTGCACCGAAGAACCCATGCACCCAAAGTGTGATGGCCTGAGTGAACTTGTAAAATTCAACTCCAACAAAAGAAGTGAGAGCCTAAAATGGAAAGGCTTAGAAATTATAAGGTAAAAGACAAGCAAGGTGAAACAATTTCTTGTTAGGCATACATATGTGTGTGTGTGTGTGTGTGTGTGTGTGTGTGTGTGTGTGTGTATATAACTAAAGAAAAAAAATCAATGAAATGATCAATCTAAGATCTGGGATTGTGGCTACTAGGAAGAGAAAGGCAGGAAGTAGGAGGAGAGGAGCATATAGGCAGATGAAATTATTGTTAATATTTAGGTTCTTGCTTTGGACAGTGGGTTCATGCTGTTTATTACATTATTTTATTTTTATTATATACATGTATGGGGTACAAGAAAAATTTTGTTACATGCATAGATTGCATAGTGGTAAAGTCAGGGCTTTTTAGGGTATCCATCACCTGAATAACATACGTTATTCTCATTAAGTAATTTCTTATCTACCCTACCCCACCCTGTCACCCCTCCCAGTGTCTGTTGTCCATATACCCTACATCCATGCATACACATTATTTGGCTCCCACTTTTAAGTGAGAACATGTAGCATTTGTCTTTCTGTGTCTGACTTGCTTCACTTAAAAATTAGCCTTCTAGTTCCATCCATGGTGTTTGTAATATTATTTAAAAAGTACAATAAATAAAAGGGTCAATCATTGGCTAATGATAGATCCAATTCTATGTAGCTGGGGAGAGGGAACAGTCACAAGAAAGAAACTAGACAGGTAAGGTCTGCTGTTGTCTCTGTTTTTCTTCCCTCCCTCCCTTACTCTTAAGAATAGTCCACACATACTGAGCCCCGTGCTAGGCACTTGACATTCATAATTCCGCTTAGTTCTCTTGGAACTACCCTGTGTGCCTGAGGAGGACAGGGTTTGAATCCTGACTCCACCATTTACAAACCGTGTGATCTTGGGAAAGTTACTCAATTACTTTGTGCTTTGGTTTTCTCATCTGTGAAGTGTGGTTTCAGGAAACAAAGAAAAAACAGCTGCAGAGATCAACACAAAACAAAGTGAGGGTAATTTGGAGTACAAAAATATACAACAAAAATGAATAAAATGTGAGTGGTAATGCTAGGGGTTTTGTAGGCTATGAGGATTCAATGAGATATTAGCTTTGAACCTGTGCTTGGCATATAGTAATTACATCCGCAATCAATGTTAGCTAACAGTACTACCATTATGTCCGTCTTACAGATGAGGAAGGAAAGTGATGGTTTGAAAAGGAAGGTAACTTGCCCAAGGCTGCACAGTTGATACCAAATGGCCGTTCCTTTCCTCCCTTTCTATCCAACCCATTCTCATTCCATTCTTTCTATATCATACACAAATTACTTGAGTATCTAATGTGCGCTAAGGAAGTGCTAAGCTCTGAGGTGCATACGTGAAAGGATACCTTATATAATGCTCACCGTAAATATCCCACATTCTTTGAGGGCTGGGTGGGGGTTAGCTTCTGAGATTCCTCAAGAGACAGTAGAGGTGCAGCCTGTCCCAGGGGCGGAGGCTGGCTTGCACTCATTGCAGTCACATTTTTCCTATGCTAGAGACAATCTGTCCTTGCTTCATCTCACGACTAAGTGGCAGACCTGGGAGAAGAATGAAGTCTCAAAGGCCCTCGGGGACAGAAGGATTCTGATTTCTTCTGTCACTTGCGCATGGTTTACAGGCATATAAACGGAGACCTGGTCTTCTAGATGTTTCAGCCAAGCTCAGTTGTGTTGAGAGCTCTCCAATGTCACCTCCAACTTCGCACATCATAAATGGTGATGGATAGCCTGGGCTGCTTTAAACAGTAGCTGTGTTCCCCTCTGAATGAAAGCAGGAGAGGCTTTATAGTCTGTTCAGGTCTGAACTCTGAAGCCCCAGAACATCACTGCTGCCTCATTCTATTGCTCAAACCAACTCACATGGTAAGCCCAATTCAAGGGATGAAGAAACAGACTCCATCTCATGTTGGGAAGAGCAGCACACAGAGATGGGTGAATTGTAGGTGCCATCTTTGTAGACAAGCCAACACAGGCATCTCATCCAAGGGAGGCTTCCTGGAATAGGCAACATCTAACTCAACACCTGCAGTTAACGTATGAATAGGCAAGAGACCATGGAATGCTGAGCACAGAGAAACAGAATATGTGAAGGCCCAGAGTCAAAAGGGAACATGGAACTTTCAGAGAATTGAATGAAGAGCAGCAAGGAAACGATGGAGGAGTGGTAAGAAGTGAGGCTGGGGAGGTGGGCAGGCGGTGGATAACAGAGAGCCTTGTAGACATAGTACTTTATACAGAGGACAATAAGAAGTAATTGAAGGAGTTTGAGCCTGAGAATGACAGGACCTGATTAAAGTTTTAAAAGCGTCCCTCTGGCTGCTCTAAGGAGAATAGAGTGTAGCAAGGTAGAGTGAATGTTCTGAAATCAGTGTGAAGGCTGGTGGAGTTTCTGAGTCAAATACGACAGTGGTGTTAGTGGAGATCGAGGGATATAGATAAATGGGGAGGATTATTAGGAGGTCAGTATCATGGTGGGTTAGGGCCTGAGATCTATCCTTGGGTTCAAACCAAAATGAATCACCTTCTCCCTTTACGCAGGTCTAATTCACCTCCAGATGCACTAAAACTTCTTTCTTCTGTCTTTTCCTTTCCCTTCTATAGCAACCGGTTACCTTCCCCACCTCATGCCTAGGTGGCTTCCATAATCAACTAATTAGTCTCCCTGTCTTCTGGGTCTTCCCTTTCGGGTCCATCTTGCATACTGTCCCTGGGGTTAAGTATTCTAATATGTAGCTTTACATCATGTCAATTTTCTGTGAAAAACAACAAAACCATGCTGGGGGTCCCTGATTATTACAAGAGAAAACGCAAAGTCTGTCACATAGCGTTGTAGGTATTCCTCAGTGTGGTCTTCTAAAATTTATCTCTTATTGTTGTTCAATGAGATCCCATCTGCCAGATACAAAAATGTCACTGGTGGGTGAGGAGTTCTTGAATGACAATGATAACAGGGACAATAGTGTAGTGTGGTCATAGCTATCAAAATTAATTAAATTTCCTTTTTGAATTGGGGGGGTGGACATGGAGATGTGCTTCTCAGATCCCCTTTCCAGGGAGGATTTGCTGCGCAGCCATGGGGAGTGTGGTCAGCAGATGGCCTCCAGCTGTCAGCCCCTTTGACAGCTGCAGGGAGCTCCCTCCCCCAAGGTCATGCTCTTCCGGGGCAGTTGACATGCAGTAACTGAAAGAGATGGGCATAGAGGCTTGGCTATGTCAGTTCTGCCTGGTTGGCTGGCTTCGTTGGGCCTGCATTGTCATTTTGACTTTTTTCTCTGACCAATTCTGCTTTCTCTCCCTTCCTTTTTATTGAAACATAATGCATATACCACATAAGTCATCCATTTATAGTGTACAATTAAATAGTTTTTAGTGTATTCACAGCACTGTGCAACTGTCATCACAGTCAATCTTAGAACATTTTCATCACCCCCTAAAGAAACCCCATTAGCATTCACTTTTCATTTCCCTCAAACGCCCAGCTCTAGGCAACCTCTAATCTGCCTTCACCTCTAAAGATTTGCCTGTCCTGGACATTTCATATAAATGGAATCATTTAATATGTGGTCCTTTGCATCTGGCTTATTTTTCTTAGCATTTCCCATGTTTATCATGTTATCACATGTATCAGTGTTTAATTTCTTTAATTGTTGAATACTATTCTATTATGAAAATATCACATTTCATTCATCCATTCATAAGTGATGGGCATTTGGGTTGTTTCCACTCTTTTTGATTATTATGAATAGCGCTGCTATGAACATTTATGTACAAGTTCATGCATGGTCATATGTTCCTAATAAACATTTTGCAACCCAAACTCCAGCTCAGCATCTGTTCTAGAGAATCCAACATGTGACACTTGACAGTTTCCTCTTTACAAATTTATCCTACAGAGAAACATCCAATACACGTGACATCTGGGCAACAATCTTTACAGGGACATTATCTATACTGACAAAATATTGGAAATAATAGAATGATCATCTCAGGGTGATCAGAGAGGTTAGGTGACCTTTTGGGTAGCACAGCAAGGAAGTGGTAGACCAAGATTTGAATCTGGGTCTACGACTCCATTGCATGTCCTCTTTCTTCTCCCCTTCCCACGTCCCCCACATCTGGATTCTAAATGGGCTCTGTACACACACCTCACAAACTGCCCTCAGCTTAGAAGGAGCCCATACGTGTGTTTCATTTGGACCGCACAAGTTTGCAATGTCTAAAAATCTTGGAATTTCACATGCAAATGCAGACTATGAGCTTTTTTTGTTTTGTTTTGTTTTGTGAATGCCTACGCGGCAAGGCTGGCTGGTGCTGAGTGATGGCTTGCATATCCGCAGTCCCTACCTCTCTCCTTTTGTGCACATCCAGTACACTTCACTCACTTTTGTTCCCTGTCTGGCTCTTCTAGGCATTTGAGGCACTGACCTTTGCAGTTTCAGCGTTTCATTCATTTGGGGTATGTGTGGTTCTGAGAGGCCAGCTTCATTTGGTAACCTAGTCTTCATGCTAGGGAAACACAGTTTCTGAGTTTTCCGTTTGTTGATTCTCTTTCTTCATCAGGAAGAAAAGAAGGAGGGTGTCTTAGCCTGCTTAAGCTGCCATAACCAAACACCATAGACTGGGTGGTGTAAACAACAGAAATTAATTTTCTCACAGTTCTGGAGGCTGGAAAATCTAAGGTCAAGTTGCCAGCAGGGTTTAGTTTCTGGTGAGGGCTCCCTTCCTGGCTTGCAGATGGCTGCCCTCTCACTGTGTCTTCACACAGTGAAGAGAAAAGTCTTGTGTCTTGTCCTTTTCTCATAAAGGTACCAGCTCTGTAGTAAGACTAGAACCTCACAGTTATGACCTCATTTATCCTTTATCACCTCTTCACAAGCCCTATCTCCAAATATAGTCACAATGGGGGTAAGGGCTTGAATGTTTGAATTGTGGGGAGACACAAACATTTAGTTCATAACAGATTGCTTTTTTTTTTGGTTCCTATAGCAAACCAGTGACTAGTGCCAGGTGATTCCTCCAATTCAGCTAATTCCTCGCTTATGGATTCCGCAGGATACTCTAATCTCCTTCCTTATAATAAACCCCCTTTGAACCTAACATCAGTGGGTTCCTGTTACCTGGTACCAAGGGTGACAACAGCGACTATCAATAACCAGGCATGAATGCACAGTGGAGGTGATATAGGAGACAGCTGGCTTCTGCTACTCAGTTGCTTGCTATCCACAGGTAAGGAACTTAAACTCTGGGATTCTCAGTTATCTCATCTGTAGAGTCGGGATGACATGGTATGTAATAGGCTGGGTTATTGCAAAAATTTAATGACATGATGAATATAAAGTCTCAGCAGAGTGCTTAGTACATAATAAACACGTAATATGGGATTGTTTTTCAATAATGATGATGACTATCATTATTATTCAGTGGACCAACCAGGCCAGATAATTTTGATTTCCCCCACTTCTGACATTTTTATCCCTGGATTTTAACCTAATCTTGGAATGAGGTTTTAGGAGTGGCTACCATGTTCCTGAAATTGTGTCTAACATTTCATGTAAGAGGCATTTTTTTTTTTTTTTACTAGAGGTGCCCAGAGCTTTCATTAGATTCCTAAAACAAATAGTTATGGATCCCTTTTCTGTGTTATATGGATTCCACAATATTTCAGGGCGACCTTGAAGAAGTATAAATTGACCCTCCTGAGATTAGGTCAGTGCTAAGACAGATTTCAGTTAAAAGCTTTATCATAACTTCCAGGAAAACTCAGGGATTTAAGGCCCATAATCAAAAAATTACTTTATCAAAGCAATTTAGCAGGAATCTATCACCCAGCAGCACGTGGCCCCATGGAGAAATAAAATTTGATGGGAGCAGCAAGAACTCTTGTGGCCTTGGGAAAAGTCAACTTTATGTGTGAAAGATCCTTGCAATATGAATGAGTGGAGCGACTGGAAAATTCCAGGACAAGGTAACAGGCTTGACTGCTTGTCAAGGTTCACGTGGGATTGTGGGAACATCTACTGCAACCCTGACCCTGGAAATTATGGACAAGATATATCTGGGCCCAGAATTACCTTCCAATGTACAGTTAAGATCAGGCTACATTGCCGACCCTCCAAAATTTCCATGGCTGCCTCTTATTTAAAGCCATTTTTTCTCAAAGTGGGGCACCTATAACCCTGAAGATACATGACAATAACCTAGGAGAGCCAGAAAGCCACAGGTGAAACAGGAAGAACTTCCTGGGACTACTAACTTTAAGACTTTTTAAAAGGGTGGAATATTTTAAGCATTGAAACAATTTATTTTTCTTTCTTTCTTTCTTTTTATTTTTTGAGACGAAGTCTTGGTTTGTCGCCCAGTCTGGAGTGCAGTGGCACAATCTCAGCTCACTGCAACCTCCACCTCCCAGTTCAAGCAATTCTCCTACCTCAGCCTCCTGAGTAGCTGGGACTACAGGTGCACGCCACCATGCCCAGCTAATTTTTGTATTTTTGAGTAGAGACAGGGTTTCACCATGTTGGTTCACCATGCTGGTCTCGATCTCCTGACCTCAGGTGATCCACCCACCTCAACCTCCCAAAGTGTTGGCATTACAGATGTGAGCCACCGCGCCTGGCGTAAAACAAATAAAGTATGCATGTGTGTACAGAAGCTGAGACAACAAGAATTGTTGGTGATATTTTGCAGTTGAAGTCATGAGTGCAGTACTTCAGAATGAACAGTTACCTAATTTGTCCTTCTCTTCTGTTTATAGATACTCTGGCAAAAAAAAAAAATGGACATGCCCTCAACTTCAGGGTAAAGCTTTCATACTTCTTAGTATAACATAAAGGCTTCTTTACAGTTTGACCCAAATCTTCTGAAGCAAGATGTCCCCAAGCAGCCATAGCCTAAAGCCTACTAGCTGATCTAGCCAGTGAAAATGAAAATCTTTTCCCAGTGGTTTGAACAAAAGTTCCACGGTCGATGCCCATGGACGTTAATTAGGTCACTGCACATCCCAAAACAAATTACTGTGATTCTGATTGGACAATCTAGGAGTAAGTCATCAACTCCATATGAACCTTAAGGGCTGACAGTGTGTGGTATAGTGGGGAATGTCTCTTAAAGAAAATCAGAGGACTTTTATCAGAAGAGTGTATGGATTCTGGGCACGTCAAACCACATATGTTCATTTTCCATATAAAGTGTGCTTGATTCCAAAGCCCACACTTTCTTTATCTGCACTCTTTTCATCCCTTTTATAGAGCCAGGTGCTGAGGTCAGAGAAGGGCAGGATCATCCTGAAAGTCACACATTACATCAGTGGCAAAGGTGGGTTTGGGACTCAGGTCTCCCGAGTTGAGCCAAGGCTGTGCTGTAAGTTGTGCAGGAGACCGAGGAGTGAATTAGCTTGGCAAGCAGTGGGGAATGGTCACGGTGCATGCTGTCATAATTCCGTTGATTACTTTGCAGATGTTAAGAATAACAAGAGGATAAACAGCAGTGAAAACAGATCAGATGGCTAATGATGGGCAGCAGCCTCGAACCTCAAAATTGGGCTGCCAATGCACCTTTGCAGGTGGGTGTTGGGATGTCTGCTTGGTGAGTGGGTGAGAGGCTCCTGGAAAATTGGTTAGTTCGGTATGCTACTTCGGTGGATATCCTCTTTCCCTGTTGCTGTAATGTGGCTTCCCCTAGAGCCCTCACGGGTGGTGTTTTTTCTTGCACATGCCCCATACTCTTGGCCCTGGAAGTGAGGTCAGTGTCCTCCTTGCTCCTGCTAGCCACTTCCCAATCCTTGCTCGCTCCCAGCTCTGAATTTTCTGTTATCCCTCCCTCATCCACTACTCTACCTTGTTGCAGTCACCTCTCCCTCTCATTACTCTCCCTTGTTGCTTGATGACTTGTAGGTTGGCCTACACACCATCAACACTTGGATGTCTAAAGAGCAAGTCAAATTTACCAAGTGAGCTCCTGATCTGTGTTGTCCACCCACCTCATAGCTACTCCTCCCACAATGCTACCATCTCAGCTAATGACAACTCTATCTTTCCAGAGGCTTGAAACAGAGACCCTGATTTCCTCTCTTTCACACCCAATTAGCAAATCCTGTAGGTTTCATCTGGAGACAGTAGAACACTACACAGTAATAAAAAAGAACAGGCCACAAATACATGCAACAACATAAATGAATCTCAGAGTCATAGTGATGAGCGAAAGAAATCAAATACAAAAGAACTTTTACATTGGCCAGGCACCATGGCTTACGCCTGTAATCCCAGAACTTTGGGAGGCCAAGGCAAGTGGATCACCTGAGGCCAGGAGTTCGAGACCAGCTTGGCCAATATGGTGAGACTGTCTCTACTAAAAATGTAAAAATTATCCAGGCGTGGTGGCGCACACCTGTAACCCCAGCTACTTGGGAGGCTGGGACAGGATAATTGCTCAAATCCAGGAGGCAGAGGTTGTGGTGAGCCAAGACTGTGCCACTGCACTTCAGCCTGGGTGACAGACTGAGACTCCATCTCAAAATACAAAACAAAACAAAACGACCAAACAAAATTTTTATATGAAGTTTAAGAACATCTAACACTTAGAGAAGTCAGAATACTGGTTACCTCTGCATGGGTGGGTGGTATTGATTTAGAAAGATTCCAAAGGAATTTTTTGGGCTGCTAAAAATGTTACATAGAGGTTGCTCTGTGTGGTTGTTACATGAGTAAATACAAATGAAAAAAATTATTGACTAAGAGAAGTTGATTCATGGGTACAAATACACAGTTTGATAGGAGAAATAAGACCTAGTATTTGATAGATCAGTAGGGTGACTATAATTTACAATAATCTATGGTATATTTCAAAATAGCTAGAAGAGAATAATTCAAATGTTTCTAGCATAAAGAAAAGACAAATATTGAAGGTGATGGATATCTCAATTACACTGATTTGATCTTTACAAATTATATGAATCTATTAAATTTTCACATGTACCCCCAAAATATGTACATCTATTTTGTAGCAATAAAAATTATTTTAAAAATTCACTAAGCTATACACTGAAGATTTGTGTATTTTACTGTCTGTATTTCATGCTTCCATAAGAAATAAGTATGTATATATCCAGATTCTAGGCCTAGCCCTGAAATCATCTTGTGTGATCCTCCAGGTCTCTTTCCCCTGCTGCAGCAATTGGACGAGAATTCTTCTCCTTTCTTCATCCTCCACATTCAAAATATAAGTAAGTCTTGTCAGCTCCACTGTCAGAAACATCTAGAATTTGCTTCCTATCTCCATCTTCCCTTGTCTACCCTAGTGCAAGTTATTACCATCTGTCACCTGGACACTGAAATAGCCTTATTCATTTCGATGACTGTATAGTATTCCATCCCAAACAGTATGTAGTGAGCTGAATGGTAGCCCCAAAGATATGTCCATGTTCTAATCCTGGAACAGTCTCAGCCTCCTCAGACTGCCATAACAAAATATCATAGATGGGGTGGCTTACACAACAGGAACTTATTTCTCACAGTTCTAGAGGCTGAGAAGTCCAAGATCAAGGTGCTAGCAAGGTAGGTTTCGTTCTGAAGCATCTTCTCTTGGCTTGTAGGTGTCTACCATCTTGCTGTATGCTCACATGACTTTTTTTGTGCACGAAGGGGTGAAAGACAGAGCAAGCTCTATGGTATCTCTTCTTATAAGGGCAGTGATCCTGTCACAAGAACCCTACCCTCATGACCTCATCGAATCCTAATTACCTTCCAAAGGCCTCACCTCCAAACACAGTCACACTGGGGGTTAGGGTTTTGACTTAAGAGTTTTAGGGGGACACAAACGTTCAGTTCATAAAAAACCTGTATATGTGACTTTATTTTTAAAAAAAGGATCTTGCAAGTGTGCTTAAGGAGCTTAAGATGAAGAGATCATCCTGGATTACTCCACAGGCCATAAATGTCATCACAGGTATCCTTATGGGAGGGGATGCAGAGGGAGATTTTACAGATAGACAAAAGCACACATAGGAGGAGGTACGTATGAAGACAAAGCAGAGAGATGTGGCCACAAGCCAAGGATAGCGACAGCCACCAGAAGCTGGAAGAGGCAAGGAATGGATTCTCCTCTACAGCCCTTAGAGGCATCATGGCTCTGCTGACACATTAATTTCAGAATTCTCCAGAACTGTGAGAGAATAAATACGTGCTGTTTGCAGCCACCCAGTTGGTGGTGATTTATAACAGCAGCTCTAGGAGCTAATACACTATATTATAATTTATGTGGCCATCCCCTATTGATGGACACTTAGGTTGCTGTCAGTTTTTTATTTCAAATCATTTTGCAATGAATATTCTTGCACCTTGTCTTTTCACAGTTGCACAAACTTTTCTATTGGAGAAGCTCCTAAAAATTAAATTGCTAGATTAGTAGACATGAGCAGTTGAAATTTTGGTAAGTACTGGGGACTGGGTTCTTTCAAAAAAATTGCTCCTATGCTGTGCTCTTTACATGGATATGAGTTTGATATTATTATTGCTAACCTCTTGCAAATTTGGAAACTGAGGCTCAGAGAGCTTAAATCACTTGCCTAAAGGTATGCATTTGGGAAATGGCTAAGTCAGGATATAAATCTTGCCTCTCTGACTTTTTTTTGTTTAAGATAATGAATGTAAACCATTTAGCATTCTATTTGGTACTGAGTCGGTATTGACTAAATATTACTATTACTGCACTTTTTGTTGTTTTTCCTCAAGCAATATCATGTGTGATGAAATTAATAGATATTTATTGAGTAATCACTATGTGCCATATACTGGGTTTGATGCTGGGGAAATAGCCATGAATATGTCAGATATGACCCTTGTGATCCAAGAGCTAATAGTCCATCAGAGAAGACAGATTTTAGTATAATAATTCTAAATGTGATTAGTACTATGGAGGGAGACGTGCCAAGCTGAGGAGGCATTTAGGGGTTGGGGAACCCTGTGGCTTTTTGAATCTGTGCCTAGTAGGTGAGGGAAATCTGGTTCTTTTCACTGGTTTCTGGCACTTTGTAAACCCCCATGTTAAGTAGAACAGTCCTGGGAAATGGTGATTTGTCAGTACCAGGCCTTAGGGGCCTTTACCGGGTTCTAAATCAAATGCAGAAGCTGAGGAGCCAGCCCAGAGTTTAGTGTGGATTTTACAAGTCAGTGAGGCTGAACAGTAGCTCCCAGGCTGGTGATAAATGTTTTGGAATTTCTCTCTGGATCTTCCAAGGCCACTGTCAACTCAGTGTCTTTATTTTCCTAGACTGTTAAGGAGAGGCTGCAAAGAATTATTCAGACTAGAATCCCACACTCCAGCAGGGGTCTTCAGGAGAACTTTCTTGGGTTGGAAGGTTTGAGCACCTGCAATTGGCCTGAGCCTGAGTCCTGGGTGATCTGGAGCATCCTCCATCCTAGGAGGTGGATAACGATGGAAGGAGATGAGGGTGAGCTCCTAAAACAGGGACCATGTACCACCATTCCCATATCTCTGTGCCAAGAATTATGTCAGGCACAAATAAATTATTGTGGAGTGACTGAATTAGCCATAGAAAGGTGCTTTACATGAAAAGCAGAGTCAGAATTTATGAATGTATTCCTATCTGTGACATTTCCCCTACTTCTCTTGCTATGATTTCTGGCATTGTCCATTTAGCATTATTTCCATTCTCTCTCACTCCAGGCTCAAATGGAGAATATGCTTATCAGTGGATGAGGAACCAGGGAGAGAAGGTGGGGTTTTTTTTCTGAAACAACATAGACTGACTTGTCAGAGAGTAAAAGTGAACAGAATTATATGGGAGGGAGAGATTGTGTAAGACGTTCACGGGTAGTGGGGTTTGGAGGTTTGGAAGGAGAGCTGGGAGTAATAAATGTGCTGAAGAGGTTTGGGGCAATTGGTCAAACAAAGGGGTCCTTTAAAGAAGAGTTTCTGTAGATCATGAATTTGATCCTCCTTTAATGCTGACCAAGAGATGCCAAAGACTGGACTAGTATACTTTTGGTTGCTGGACTGAGTTTCTTTAAATTCTACGGTGTTCCAGACTGGGCCACATGGGAACCTGAATTTGATACAGGTTATATGTGTACTTTTGAATCAGTTCTGGTGTTAGTAACTGCTGGCCTCGACTGTTCTGAGATCCCACTGTAATTGTTGGTGGTCTTGATGCTTTTGCACAATAAATGCTAATAGCTGGCAAACAGCAGGAACTTACTAAGCACCAGGCACTGTGCTAAGCTTTTTAGATATGTTACCCTATTTAATGTTCATGACAGTATTTTAAGGCATATGCTATTATTATTTCCATTTTCCAGAGGAAGAAACTCATGAAAGAGAAGTCAAGCAACTTGCCCAACGTCGTACAACTAGCAGCTGGTAGAGGTGGGATATGCACTCATACTTTTTTTAATCTTAGAAAAGATTCAAAAGGACGTCTATGGTGATTATTTATGGACCTTTTAACTTGCCCATTAAAATTTTTTAAAAAATGAACATTTATTGTCATGAAGAAAGAATAAGAAATCACTTCTGTGTTGGCTTGGATTGCTTTTGGCTGCAAATAATAGAAAATCTAACAGTGGCTTAGACAGAAAATGGAAATGGGGGTTGTTTTTAATCTCTTAGCAAGCTGTCTAGAAATGCATGGCTGCTGTCATTAGTTCAGTCATCAGGGACCCAGGGGCATTTGCCATTCCAGATTCTACATTGACTCTAGAAGCCGTGTTCTCAACGTCTTTTCTAAGCAGCTGTCCAGGCTTTCAATTCTCACAGTGCCATGGTAGGTCAGTATTTTGCTGTGGAACGTGAAGATACATTATCTGTCCTTGCTACATTTAATTTGAGAAGATCTCATCTCAATATTTATTAGAACTTATTTTTCTCCCCAGGACACACATACTCACACACACATAGCCCATCATTTGGCTTATGTCAAGATCCAGCTGTTGCATCTTACCTAGACCTCCCACTTCCCTCTTCCCCACAGATTCTATAGTTGGGCCTCCCCAGTACCAGTCTCCTTTTCATTTTATGATGAAATTTCCCTTAGGACCTGAGCCATCCCTCCATGCAACTGGACTTCCATTGCCTGATCCATCTCCTCCAAGAAGATGTTCAAACATATATACATCCCAACTATGGAAAGGATTCAAAGCTTTTTCCTCTGTCTTATGTTTCACTGTGATGTACAGAAATGCTTGGAGGAAGAACTGTTACTCATCTCCACAGGTGGAAGTCTGTCAATCCCAGTTCTGACCCTCCTGGGTTCCCCACGAGATTTCAAATAAGTGATATTGTTACACTGAAAGCAGCCTATAAGTGGAGTTATTAATAAGGCCTAAATTGTTGTAGATAATAAGTAGGATGAATGGTGGATGCTTGGGGTGGGGATATAGGCTCCATAATTGGAAGCTGTGATAGACATGTGTGTACTCAATATCTAAACCCCCTTGTTGCTTGACGGCAGAACCTCATTTTTGTTACAGGCAGTGGTTTATCCAGTCCTAGACTATGAGTCCTGATGAGTCAAAGCCAATGATGACAAACCTGTTCCTCACATTGCCAGCCTTTCTTGCAGCTAGAAATGACACAAATCAGGCCAATGGGAGCTAAATCAAGTCTGCTGTGAGTGCTTCTGGGAAAATGGTGTTTCCCAAGAAAAGGGAAAAGACAGCTGACACCATCTTTTCCTGCTTGAAAAGTGTCTGCATATGAAGTGATCATCTTGAAGCCATGCTAAGAATGACAAATGTCCCTAGGTCCCTGATGACTGAACTAATGACCACCACCACCTACTTCTGAACATCTTTCTAAGAGATAAAAACAACCCCCTCAACTTTCCTTTCTTTGTCTAAGCCACTGCTAGTTATTGTTCTGTTATTTGCAGCCAAATGCAATCCAAGGTAATGGAGAAGTGATTTCTTATTCTTTCCGCTTGAAAATTAGTGCTTATTTTAGAAAAAAATTAAATGGGCAAGTAAAAGATCCATAATTACCATTGACATCCTTTTGAAACTTTTCTACAATTAAAAAAATTAGTTATCATTTATTGGGCATTTAGTGTAACATGAGAAGTCCATGTTAAATATTTTACTTGCTTTATTTCATCTCACCCTTGCAACAGTTCAGAAATTATGTACTTAATCCCTCTGAATTCCCCTCTTCCTAGTAAAGTTGACCATTGCTATTGATTTGTTTCTTACGATTGCAGATTTTTTCCTATGCAATTACACATGCAAGAAGGTTTGCATGTTAATTATTTCATACTAGGCAAATGGTCCATCAACTTGCTTTCTGCCCTTAAGAATGCATCTTGGGACTCTTCCGCCAAGATGGCCGAATAGGAACAGATCTGGAGCACAGTTCTCAGCAAGAATGATGCAGAAGGTGAGTGATCTCCGCATTTCCAACTGAGGTACCAGGTTCGTTTCAATGGGACTGGTTGGACACTGGGTGTAACCCAGGGAGGACAAACCGAGGCAGGGTGGGGTGCTGCCTAACCCAGGAAGTGCAACGGGCTGGAGGACCCTTCCCCCTACCCAACAGAGGCCACTGGGGACTTTTCCAGCCACTCGAGCACTCCAATTCAGATACTGCGCTTCTCCCATAGTCTTTACAGTCCACAGACCAGGATATCTCCACTGGGGCAATAAGCACCGAGAGTTTCTGGCACAGACCTGGGCAGCTGTTTCAGCCAGTGCCGTGGGTTTCCAGCAAAATCTGGGCAGCTGTTTTAGCAGGAGGCTGGAATGCCTGTGAAACAGAGCTACCCATTTCCCTGAAAAAAGGGGTTTGAAGGCAGGGAACCAAGTGATCTGGCTCAGTGGGTCCCATCCCCACAAAGACCAGCAAACTGAAACCCACTGGATTGAGTTTTGTAGCTAGCACAGCAGTTTTAGCTCTACCCAGGAGGGTTGAGTTTGGTGAGGGGAAGGGTGTCCACCACTACTGAGGCAGTCTGATATTACCAAGGCAGTCCACCATTACCAAGGCAGTTCTAATCTTACCTGTGTAAACAAAATCACAAGGAAGTTCACACAGCAGCTGGACAGAGCCCACAGCAGCTCAGCAGCACCTCTGCAGGCAGACTGTGACTAGACTCCCTCCTTGCTGGGCAGGGCATCTCTGAAAAAAAGGCAAAAGCCCATCAGGGACTTATAAGTAAAGCCCCACCTTCCTGGGACACAGCACCAGGAAAAGGGGCAGGTGTGAGTTCTACTGCAGCCGACTTAAACGTCCCTGCACAGCCACTCTGAAGGGAGCAATGGAGCTCCCAGCACAGCACTTGAGCTCTGATAAGGGACAGACTGTCTCATCAAGTGGATCCCTGACCCCTGTATATCCAAAGAGACACTTCATAAAGGAGAGTTCTGGTTGACATCTGGCAGGTAACCTTCTGGGATGCAGCTACTAGAGGACAGAACAGGCAGCGATCTTTGCTGTTTTGCAGCCCCCATGGGTGATTCCCAGGCAAGCAGGGTCTGGAGTGGACTTCCAGCAGTCCTGCAGCAGAGGGTCCTGACAGAAGGAAAACTAAAAAACAGAAAGAGCTTCAACATCAACAGAAAGGACATCCACTCAGAGACCCCATCCAAAAGTCACCAACTTCAAAGACCAAAGGCAGATAAATCCATAAAGATGGGAAGAAATCAGAGAAAAAAGGATGAAATCACCAATACCAGAATGACACTCCTCCTTCAAGGAATCACTACTCCTCACCTGTAAGGGAACAAAACTGGATGGAGAATAAGTTCGGTGAATTGACAGAAGCAGGCTTCAGAAGGTAGGTAATAACAAACATCTCTGAGCTAAAGGAACATGTTCTAACCCAGTGCAAAGAAACTAAGAACCTTGAGAAAAGGTTAGAAAAAATACTAATGAGAATAACCAGCTTAGAGAAGAACATAAATGACTTGATGGAACTGAAAAACACAGCATCAGAACTTTGTGAAGCATACACAAGTTTCAATAGCTGAATCAATCAAGCAGAAGAAAGGATATCTGAGTTTGAAGATCAACTCAATGAAATGAAATGATAAGGAAGACTAGAGAAAAAAGAGTGAAAAGAAATGAACAAAGCCTCCAAGAAATATGGGATTATGTGAAAAGACCTAATCTACGTTTGATTGGTGTACCTGAATGTGACAGGGAGAATGAATCCAAGCTGGAAAACACTCTGTAGGATTTATCCAGGAGAACTTCCCCAACCTAGCAAGGCCAGCCAACATTCAATTCTAGGAAATACAGGGAACACCGCAAAGACATTCCTTGAGAAGAGCAATGCCAAGACACGTAATCATCAGATTCACCAGGGTTGAAATGAAGGAAAAAAATCCTAAGGGCAGCCAGAGAGAAAGGTTGGGTTACCCACAAAGGGAAGCCCATCAGACTCACAGTGGATCTCTTGGCAGAAACTCTACAAGCCAGAAGAGAGTGGGAGCCAATATTCAACATCCTTAAAGAAAAGAACTTTCAACCCAGAATTTCATATTCAGCAAAACTAAGATTCATACGTGAAGGAGAAATAAAATCCCTATGGACAAGCAATTGCTGAGAGATTTCGTTGCCACCAGACCTGCCTTACAGGAGCTCCTGAAGTAAGTACTAAATATGGAAAGGAACAACCAGTACCAGCCACTGCAAAAATATGCCAAATGGTAAACAGCATCGACACAATGAAGGAACTGTGTCAACTAATGGGCAAAACAGCCAGTTAGTATCAAAATGGCAGGATCAAACAACACGTAACAATATTAACCTTAAATGTAAATGGGCTAAATGCCCCAATCAAAAGACACAGACTGGCAAATTGGATAAAAAGTCAAGACCTATTGATGTGCTGTATTCAGGAGACCCATCACATGTACAAAGACACCCATAGACTCAAAATAAAGGGATGGAGGAAGATTTACCAAGCAAATGGAGAGCAAAAAAAAAGCAGGGGTTGCAATCCTAGTCTCTGTTAAAATGGGCTTCAAACCAACAAAGATCAAAAGAGACAAAGAAGGGCATTACATAATGGTAAAAGGATCAATGCAACAAGAAGAGTTAATTATCCTAAATATATATGCACCCAATGCAGGAGCACCCAGATACATAAAGCAAGTTCTTAATGGCTTACAAAGAGACTTAGACTCCCACACAATAATAGTGGGAGTCTTTAACACCCCACTGTCGATAGTAGACAGATCAATGAGACAGAAAATTAACAAGGATATCCAGGACTTGAACTCAGATCTGGACCAAGAGGACCTAATAGACATCTACAGAACTCTCTACCCCAAATCCACAGAATATACATTATTCTCAGTGCCACATTGCACTTACTCTAAAATTGACCACATAATTGGAAGTAAATCACTCCTTAGCAAATGCAAAAGAATGGAAGTCATAACAAACAAGTCTCTCAAACCACAGTGCAATCAAATTATAACTCAGGATTAAGAAACTCACTCAAAACCACACAACTACATGGAAACTGAACAACCTTCTCCTGAATGACTACTGGATAAATAATGAAATGAAGGCAGAAATAAAAAATGTTCATTGAAAACAATGAGAACGAATATCCAATGTATCAGAATCTCTGGGATACATTTAAAGCAGTGTCTAGAGGGAAATTTATAGCAATAAACGCCCACATGAGAGGCAAGGAAAGATCTAAAATCGACACCCTATTGTCACAATTAAAAGAACTAGAGGAGCGAGATCAAAGAAATTCAAAAGCTAGCAGAAGATAAGAAATAACTAAGCTCAGAGCAGAACTGAAGGAGATAGAGACACAAGAAACCCTTCAAAAAATCCATAAATCCAGGAGCTGGTTTTCTGAGAAGATCAACAAAATAGATAGACCACTAGCCAGACTAATAAAAAAGAAAAGAGAGAAGAATAGATACAATAAAAAAAGATAAAGGGGATATCAGCAGCGATTCCACAGAAATACAAACTACCATCAGAGATTACTATAAACAACTCTATGCACACACACTAGGGAATCTAGAAGAAATGGATAAATTCCTGGACACTTACACCCTCCCAAGACTAAACCAGGAAGAAGTTGAATCCCTGAATAGACCAATAACAAAGTCTGAAGTTGAGGCAGCAATTAATAGACTACCAACCAAAAAAAGTCCAGGTCCAGATGGGTTCACAGCCAAATTCTACCAGACATATAAAGAGGAGCTGGTACTATTCCTTCTGAAACTATTCCGAATAATCCAAAGAGGGAATCCTCCCTAACTCACTTTATAAGACTAACATCATCCTGATACTGAAACCTGGAGAGACACAACTAAAAAAGAAAATTTCAGGCCAATATCAATGATGAACTTCGATGCAAAAATCTTTAATAAAATATTGGCAAACCAAATGCAACAGCACATCAAAAAGCTTATCCATCATGATCAAGTAGGCTTCATCCCGGGGATGCAAGACTGGTTCAACATATGCAAATCTATAAACATAATCCATCACATAAACAGAACCAAAGACAAAACCACATGATTATCTCAATAGATGCAGAGAAGGCCTTCGACAAAATGCAACAGCCCTTTATGCTAAAAACTCTCAATAAACTAGGCACTGATGGATCGTATCTCAAAATAATAAGAGCTATTTATGGCAAACCCACAGCCAGTATCATACTGAATGGGCAAAAACTGGAAGCATTCCCTTTGAAAACTGACACTAGACAAAGGTGCCCTCTCTCACCATTCCTATTCAACATAGTATTGGAATTTCTAGCCAGAGCAATCAGGCAAGAAAAAAAATAAAGGGTATTCAATTTGGAAACGAGGAAGTCAAATTGTTTCTTTTTGCAGATGACATGATTGTATATTTAGAAGACCCCATCGTCTGAGCCCAAAACTTCCTTAAGCTGACAAGCAAATTTGGCAAAGTCTCAGGATACAAAATCAATGTACAAAAATCACAAACATTCCTATACACCAGTAACAGACAAATAGTCAAATCATGAGTAAACTCCCATTCACAATTGCTACAAAGAGAATAAAATACCTAGGAATATGACTAACAAAGGACGTGAAGTACCTCTTCAAGGAGAACTACAAACCACTGCTCAAGGAAATAAGAAAGGACACAAACAGATGGAAAAACATTCCATGCTTATGGCTAGGAAGAATCAATATAATGAAAATGGCCATATTGCCCAAAGTAATTTATAGATTCACTGCTATCCCCATCAAGCTACCATTGACCTTCTTCACAGAATGGGAAAAAACCACCTTAAACTTCATATGGAACCAAAAAAGAGCCCGCTTAGCCAAGACAATCCTAAGCAAAAAAACAAAGCTGGAGGCATAACGCTATCTGACTTCAAACTATACTACAAGGCTACAGTAATCAAAACAGCATGGTACTGGCACTAAAACAGTGATATAGACCAATGGAACAGAACAGAGGCCTTGGAAGTAACACCACACATCTACAACCATCTGATCTCTGACAAACCTGACAAAAACAAGCAATGGGGAAAGGACTCCCTCTTTAATAAATGGTGTCAGGAAAACTGGATAGCCATGTGCAGAAAACTGAAACTGGGCCCCTTCCTTATACCTTATACAAAAATTAATTCCAGATGGATTAAAGATTTAAACATAAGACCTAATACCATAAAAACCCTAGAAGAAAACCTAGGCAATACCATTCAGGACATAGGCACAGACAAGGACTTCATGACTAAAACACCAAAATCAATGGCAACAAAAGCCAAAATAGATAAATAGGATCTAACTAAACTTAAGAGCTTCTGCACAGCAATAGAAACAATCACTAGCATGAACTGGCAACCAACAGAATAGGGAAAATTTTTTGCAAGCTACCCATCTGACAAAGGGCTAATATCCAGAATCTACAAAGAACTAAAACAAATATACAAGAAAAAAAACAACCCCATCAAAAAGTGGGCAATGGATATGAACATACACTTTTCAAAAGAAGACATTTATGTGGCCAATGAACATATGAAGAAAAGCTCATCATCACTGCTCATTAGAGAAATGCAAATCAAAATCACATTGAGATACCAACTTATGCCAGTTAGAATGGTGATCATTAAAAAATCTGGAGACAACAGATGCTGGAGAGGATGTGAAGAAATAGGAATGCTTTTACACTATTGGTGGGTGTGTAAATCAGTTCAACCATTGTGGAAGACAATGTGGTGATTCCTCAAGGATCTAGAAATAGAAATAACATTTGACCCAGCAATCCCATTATTGGGTATATACCCAAAAGATTATAAATCATTCTATCATGAAGACACATATACACGTATGTTTATTGTGGCACTGTTTACAATAGCAAAGACTTGGAACCAACTCAAATGCCCATCAATGATAGACTGGATAAAGAAAATGTGGCACATATACATCATGGAATGCTATGCAGCCATAAAAAAGGATGGGTTCATGTCCTTCACAGGGACATGGATGAAGCTGGAAACCATCATTCTCAGCAAACTGACACAAGAACTGAAAACCAAACATTGCATGTTCTCACTCATAAGTGGGTATTGAACTATGAGAACACATGGACACAGGGAGGGGAACATCACACACTGGGGTCTGTTGTGGGTTAGGGGGCCAGGGGAGGGATAGCAGGGGGTGAGGAGACTGGGGAGGGATAACATTAGGAAGAATATCTCATGTATGTGACGGGGGGATGGAGGCAGCAAACCACCATGGCATGTGTATACCTATGTAACAATCCTGCAAGATCTGCACATGTATCCCAGAACTTAAAATATAATAAAAAAAATTTTTTAAATGTATCTTCGAGATTTTTCTGTGTCAGTTCAAATCTATCTCAAAATTCTCAACAGCTGTGTAGTAAGAAAACTCTTTTAAAGAATCAGGGCAGCTCCAAGATGTTGTGGGCTGCTTAAGGGCTTCTTTTTAAGAGGTTCTTTTTTGTCCCTGGAGGAACCAAGTAGAAGGAAGATAACAATTTGGAGAGGGAGGTTAGCATCACGTGACAGGTTGGACTATGGTGGACTTGGACAACCGTACTTACCCTGGGATCCTATCATTCTCTTGCTTGACAGGAAGCTTTCTAGTTTTCTTCTCCTTGGCATGAGGTTGCTTGAGTACCTGACAGTTGTTGACTAAGCTGTGTTGAAAATCATGATTTGGCCAATAATGCCACATGGATGATTAAACATGGAAAATTAGGTCCATGGCCAGGCATGGTGGCTCACGCCTGTAAGCCCAGCCCTTTGGGAGGCCAAGTTGGGCATATCACCTGAGGTCAGGCGTTTGAGACCAGCCTGGACAACATGGTGAAATCCCATCTCTACTAAAAATACAAAAATTAGCTGCGCATGGTGGCACATGCTGGTAATCCCCACTGCTCAGGAGGCTGAAGGAAAAGAATCACTTGAACTCGGGAGGTGGAGGCTGCAGTGACCAAAATTGTGCCACTGCACTCCAGTCTGGGCGACAGAGCCAGACTCCATCTCAAGCAAGAAAGCAAGCAAGCAGCAAACAAACAAAAACAAAACAAAACAAAGAGAGAGAGGGAGAAAAAGAAAATTAGATCCATGTGATGCCAAACAACTTTGTGAAGTGCTACCCTCCTTACTGGGCTATCTCCTTGAATGCTCACAGTCAAAGCAAGACACACTGCTCCTGTGGACTGGGGTTGCCTGATCTTTTGGCTGTGGGTGAATCAGCCTCCTTGATGAGAAAGCAGGTATGACAGGCAGAATAATGGCCTCCCAAAGGTGTCCACATCCTAATTTCCAGAACCCATGAATATGTTATGTCACAAGGCAGAGAAGAATTAAGGTAGCGTGTGGAATTAAGTTTGCTAATTAGCTAACCTTAGGGAGATCAGACTGGAATTGCCAAAAATAACCACAGGGTCCTTAGATGTGGAAGAAAGAGGAAGAAGGGCCGGCGTCGGAGTGGTGCAAGATGAGAAACACTTGACCCCCATTGCTGACTTTGAAGACGGGAGACTGGGCCATGAGCCAAGGAAAAGAGCCGCTGGAAGCAGGAAAAGGCAAGAAAATGGAAAATGGGGTCTCCAGAAAGGAATGCAGCTCTGCAAGACGCCTTGATTTTAACCCATTGAGACCAGTTAGCAAAAACAGCCTTCACAACGGTAAGATAATAAATATGTGTTTTTAAGTCACTAAGTTTGTGATGGTTTGTTACAGCACCAGCACAACCTAGTACAGAGCCTAGAACAGAACCAGGTAAAGAACTTGGGCAATCTAACAGCAATCTGCATTTAGTGAAAGAGAAAGCCATTCTCCAGTTTTTGACATATCTTAAAATAGTGGTTAAAGGCACAATTTGCTAGATATGTAATCTTCAGAAAATCTCTTCACCTCTATGAGCCTCAATTACCTCATAAGCAAAGTAGGACATTGCTTATACCTGGCTCTGTGGTTTGCAAACTTGGCTGCATATTAGAATCTCTGGGGAGGCTTTTTAATCTGCATCAATGAATAGGCCCCTTCCTACACCAGCTGAAAAGAAACCTTTTGGGTGGGATCTAGACATCTGTAACCAGAAAAAAAAAAAAAATGTCCCCAGGTGCTTCCAGCACATTGTTGGAGTTGAGAACCATTGACCTGGCCCAGGTAGTGGGAGGTGTGGGGAGAGAGGATGTTAGACCAATGATTAGAATCACCTGGAGGAGATTTTGCAAATCCTGGTACCCAGGTCATATCTCAGACCAAGAAAATGAGACTTTCTGGGAGTGAACCCAGGGATCAAGATTGTCTAAAGCCCCCAGGTGACACTAAGGTGTAATCAAGGTTGACAATTTCTGGCACAGATACAGTGGAAAAAAAAAAGCATTTGTTATAGGAGGAGTTTGCTCACTATTATTATTGCTTTTTTTTTTTCCCTTGAAGGGCAATATAGCAATTGTGATTGATCGTATGAGTGTTGGGATCAGCCAGACCTGGCTGGGATGACTGGGATCACTCTGGCACTTTCTGGCTACAAGACCTGAGCAAGTGCTTCTCTCTGAGCTTCACCTTCATATCTAGGGAGTGTGCCTCAAAACATGGTGAGTGTAATGGTTGGACAAGAGAATTTTTGTAATGTACTGTGCATCTGGTCAGGCAAACAGTGGGCACTAAAATGTGTCTTTTGGGGCAGTAATTACTATGATTAATAATAAGACCCCAGAGTTGGTTGACAGTCTTGGCTTCACTTGCTGAGCTAAGTGTGTTCACATCTCCAAGCCTCAGTTTCCCCTTCTGTGACATTGACACTACTTACCTTAAAGGCTTCTTGTGAAATGGGTATACATTTCATAATGCACTGTATACATTTAAAAAATGGCAACTTGAATGATTACACACACACTAAAGAGAGGTCACATACCTCCCCTAGTTGCTCTGTCAAACACACCTAGTTTTAGAGCTGAGATCACAGTCTGGCTACGTCTATCCAAAATATGTAATTATTGGATCTGAATCATGTATATATATGTTTTGAAACTAGTCTCCATTTCTTTAAAAATCAAAAGCTTGGCCAGGCACAGTGGCTCATGCTTGTAATCCCAGCACTTTGGGAGGCCGAGGTGGGCGGATCACGAGGTCAAGAGATTGAGACCATCCTGACTAACGTGGTGAAATCCCATCTCTACTAAAAATTCAGAAAAATTAGCCAGGCATGGTGGTGTGTGCCTGTAGTCCCAGTTATTCAGGAGGCTGAGGCAGGAGAATTGCTTGAAACTGGAAAACGGAAGTTGCAATTAGCCAGGATTGTGCCACTGCACTCCAGCCTGGCGATAGAGCAGACTCTGTCTCAAAAAAAAAAAAAAAAAAAAAAAA
>NW_022436942.1:76905204-77032801 GCF_009761245.1 Sapajus apella
AAAAAAAAAAAAAAAAAAAAAAAAAAAGAAAGCTTGGCCAGGCATAGTGGCTCATGTCTGTGATCCCAGCACTTTGGGAGGCTGAGGCGGGTGGATCATGAGGTCAGAAGATTGAGACCATCCTGGCTAGCACGGTGAAACCCTATCTCTACTAAAAATACAAAAAATGAGCTGGGCATGGTGGTGGGTGCCTGTAGTCCCAGTTACTCAGAAGGCTGAGGCAGGAGAATCACTTGAACCCTGGAGGCGGAGGTTGCAGTGGGTCGAGATTGTATCGTTGCACTCCAGCCTAGGTGACAGAATAAGACTCCGTCTAAAAAAAAAAACATCTAAAGCTTGCATATACATATATAAATGCCTGGTTTCTCTTGAAATATGAAGTTCTGGCAGCTGTTCCCGAGTTCACAGGTCATCTTTCCTTTCTAAAACTCAATAGTAGCATTTAGATGACGTCAGGCCTTAGTCAGACTCAATGCCCCTTTTTATAATAGAAAAATCTTACAACACCCTGTTTACTATCTGGAAATGAATTTCACAGATAATATAATCTATATATACATATAACTTCAAAAAATCAATATTATGTCCTAACAGTATTATCATAGAGAATAAAGTGAAAGCATTTACAATAAGATAGTACCTATATCCAGTATTTCAATATGTAGATGTTGCATAGGACTCCACCATAAAACGTAATGATATAGCCGGATAATTGCTTCTATATATAATCACTGTGACAGCCACAACTGCAAACACAAACTTGTACAGATGTGTTGTGTCACCTACAAAAAAGTGTCACACACAGGGCTGCTATCCGTGACCTGATTTTCTGAAACAGCGCCTAACTTTTATTAAAGCTCTTGACAAAACAAAGACTAACCCTTGATCAATTGACCTAGCAGTTGTATCGCTTTAAAACTCAATGTCTACTTAAACCATGCAGAAATTTTTAAGGGGATTTGTATGTACAAGGGAGTTAGGGTTAGGCTCAGGTGATTATGAAGAATTTGCTTTTTACGGATGTACATATTTGGGAGGACATTTATGAGATTGCATTGCACATCCCCAGACCTGGCGACAATCCAAACAAACCCCACAGTGTTCCAGACCTCCCCCGGGGGCAACACCGTTCCCATCGAGAACTTTTGCTTTAGGACAAGGAACTTGGAGATACTTCCGGGCTCAAGGGCTTTCATGGAACTTGATTATGGAGACTATTTAGCCACATCTCATATTTCCACTTATCACATCCTTGCAGTAGGAGATTGTTTTTGTTTTGCTTTTGTTTTTCATGGTGAAAGGCATTTCTTTGGGTGAGAAGAATCTCTTATTGTTATGGAGTCAACCGAGGAAGTACAGATTTATTATCCCAAGCCAGGAAAGCCATAAAAACATGAGATCTGTCAAAAAGAGCAATTATTTACTCAAAATGTAATAATTATGATAGCAGTAATGGCTGTCTTTACTGAGCACCTACCGGGAACTATACTGAGTGCTTTCTAAGGGCATTCTTATTTAAAATCAAGACGTGTTTTTTATTTAGATCAGATATGTGCTATCAAGATCGAGATTAGTCTGTCTTTCTCTCTTTCTCTCCCCGCCACCCTTTCTTTCTGTTTCTCTCTCACACACAGATGTGGTCCCTGGATATTGCCACACAGGTAGTCCCGTGTGAGGGAGCAAGGGAGAACGATGCAACATTTATTGAGCACCTACTATGTGCTGGCTTTCAGGAATTTTATATTTTCTCTCTCTTTAAATTGCTCAGGTCAAAAACCTTGCAGCCACCCTTGATGTTTCTCCTTTTTCAGAACTCTGCATCTAATCTGCAGGCAGTTCTGCTGGCACTACCTGCAGAACATTTCCAGGGCTTGATCACATCCTCATACCCTTGCTGCTAGCAGCTTGGTCCCGCCCCCTGTTACTATAAACCCTAATTATTCCCATTCTTGTCTTCCCCTTCCTCTCATTAGTTGCCCAGTTCTATGCCAAGCTATATGGGAGCCTGAGGCCAAAGGGAAAATCAGAACACTAATCTTCTATTTTATTTAAAAATGTTGATATTTTGTTCATGATGGCTTTTTGCATAAATTTTGAGATTTTAAAAAAGATTGCATTAAAATATTATTTATCTTGATTACTGGGGGGATTTTTAGCTCAAGGCAAATGTCCCACTTGCCACACTCTAGTTTTTAAAACATAAGCCCGGTAGTATGACACCACTGCTCACAAGCAACGGCTTACTCAGGAAAATCCCAAGTCCTTACTGCAGCCCACACAGCCATGCATGGTCCGCTGTAGCCTTTCCTCCCATCTCCTTCCCTGCGATTCTTGGGTTTGATCACTCCATTCCAGCCACCCTGGCTTCCTTGCTGTTCCTTGGACACTGCAGGTCAACTTCTGCCCAGGGCTTTGCTTCAGTTTTCTAGAATATTCCTTCCCTACCCATCTGCTTGGCACATTCCCTCACCTCCTTCAAGCCTTTGCTCAGAGCTCACCATCGCAAGGAAGGCCATCCCAATCACCTTCATCACCCAGCCTGTGGCAACCTCAGCCCACACCCCTCCCCTGCTCTGCCCTGGCACCCTTGGCCTACTGGAACCTGCTCTGTGTTATCGGTTTTCCATAGCATTTATTACTTTGCAAATCCTAGATAATCTACTCATTTATTAGGACTGTTGTTTGTCTTCTTCCTAGTGTGTAAGCAACTCAAGATGAGGAATCTTGAACTCTTTTGCTCACTGAAATATCCCACATGCCTAGAACAGTGCCTAGCACATGGTGGATGCTCCAGAAATACGTATTACATGAATTCAAAATTGCATATAGTTCTTACATTCTTCTCCTGGGAAACTACTATTATTCCCATCATACACTTGAGCAAACTGAGGCTCAGACATAGATGGGTTTCCCTGAGCCACACAGTGACTGAGCAGGATTTCAGCCTGGATTTTTGACTCCCACATCCTCTTTGTTTAATTGTGGCAGCATTGGGGGTGGTGGTTAAGAGCACAGGCACTCAGGTCAAACCACTAGAGTTCAAAGGCTGGGTCAGAATGGTCCTAGCTGTGTGATCATTTACTCTGCATGACTTATATGATCTCCCTAGGTATCCTTTCACACTTTCAAAAATAAAGCAAAACAAAAAGACTAATGCAGTATGGTCCTAAATCCAGCAGTTACATAAAATAAATCCTTTCTCTCAGCTCAACATGAAATACAAGGTCAAACTTTGACTGTTTTATCTTCTGAGTATGTCTCTTAAGCCTGTCCCCTTCTCTCCATCTTCACTCTACCACCCTAAGCCAAGCTGTGAGCATTTTTTGCTTGGACTATTGCAGTAGCCTACTAGCTGGTCTCCCTGCATTCACCCTTGCCTATACATCATCCTTTACATGCCAGTCAGAGTCATCTTTTATATAAATCAGATCACGTTTCTCATATGCTTTAAACCCTTCATTATCTTCCCATCAACCTTAGAACAAATCTGGCCTCCTTACCTACCCTGTCCAGTGCAGCATGGCCTGGCCCCTGCCTCTCTCCCTTGTGATGCACCAGTCCCTCGGGCCTTCTGTCACTGCCTAGGACCTGCCAGACTGTTCTGCCACAGGACCTTTGCACTTGCTGCTCCTTCTGCTTGGAAGGCTCTTTTCTTGTCATGCAAAGCTTAGGTCAAATGCAACCTCCTCAGAGGGCTAATGCAGAGCTTGGGGATGGTGATGGTGATGGTGATGGTGATGGTGATGGTGATGGTGATGGTGATGGTGATGATGATGGTGATGGTGATGGTGATTATGATGGTGATGGTGATGGTGATTATGATGGTGATGGTGATGGTGATTATGATGGTGATGGTGATGGTGATGATGATGGTGATGGTGATGGTGATTATGATGGTGATAGTGATGGTGATTATGATGGTGATGGTGATGGTGATGGTGATTATGATTGTGATGGTGATGGTGATGATGATGGTGATGGTGATGGTGACGGTGATTATGATGGTGATGGTGATGGTGATGGTGATTATGATGGTGATGGTGGCAGGCATTGCAGCAGGAGATAGGACTCACCTTCCTTTGCTCCTTTCTTCATATTTCAGGTTCACCTTGTGTCTCCTCACCATGTGTGCAGCCCCATTCATCTGGGGCCCCAACTTTGGGCAGGTGACAATTTTGGCTCTGCATGTGTCTACAGCTGCAGCTACTCCCCTCTTCCCACAGAAACTTCATCTGGCTTTGCTGATGTTCTGCTATGCGGCTGTCTTTTTGTTTTGTTTTGTCTAAGCCATGCTAGTTAGGTTCTTCCGTTATTGGCACTTCCCTTCTCAGTGAGTCCAGTGTAGGGCAGGCAAGAAGGAGCTTCGTTCTCCTTGTAGCAGGCAGTGGTACAGATTCAAGTGAAGGGGATCGCGTGGAGTAAGGGATCACCAGGGAACTGCTGAAGCCCAGATGAACCCCCTGAGGCTCTCTGCTGTGGGTCACATCGTCCGGACCGAGGGAGCCTACCTTGCTGCTTCATTTCCAGCTGTTTGCCTAGGTGTGCCCTGACCCTTGGCTGTTCATCGTTCAATGCTTTGTATCTTGCCTAGAGGCTTCCTTTTCACCTCTCCACCTGAAACATGTCATTGCAGCCTCCAAGGCTCAGCTTGAAAGTCATCTCCTCCTGGAAGCCTTCCCAGGTCTGTGATCACATTCCTATATGCACTTCTATAGTTCTTGCCATGTGCCTTGTTGTGATGGCATTGAATCTCATTACATTATAGGTTGTTTCCTGTCATGACTTAGTACATTCATTTATTTACTTATCAACTTTATACAAAGCTCTTGTTGTGTGCTGAGCAGTATTCTAAAACAGTGTTTCTTTTTTTTCTTCCTTTTTCTTTTTTGAGATCGAGTCTTACTCTGTCACCCAGGCTGTAGTGCAGTGGTGTGATCTCAGCTCACTGCAACCTCCGCCTCTTGGGTCAAGTGATTCTCCTGCCTCCAGCCTCCAGAGTCGCTAGAATTACAGGTGTGCATCACCACATCTGGCTAATTTTTGTATTTTTAGTAAAGATGGGGTTTCACCATGTTGGCCAGGCTGGTCTTGAATTCCTGATCTCAGGTGATCCACCTGCCTTGACCTCCCAAAGTGCCGGGATTACAGGCGTAAGCCACTGCGCCCAGCCAAGAACAGTGTTTTGTAAGTATGTTTTTAAAGAACTTGCTGCTTCAGAATCAACAGGAGCCCTTGTTAAAATTCAGAGTCTCAGGCACTACACACAAGCTGTCAAGCTAGATTGTCTGAGACCAGGGCCCACAGATCTGCACAATTAAGGTGTAGATGGTCTACTTGCTATACTTGCTGTTTAGATAAAAAGATCTAAATATCTACTTGCTCTTGTAGAGAGTGGTAAGTTGACAAGGACATGGTCCCCATCCTCGCCGTACTCTTACTCTGGTGGACTGCCCGTCTTCCTCACTAGCTGTGAATTACTCAAGGACAGGGGTCATCAGGACCTAGACCAGTGCTTTGTATGAAGCAGTGGATGTTTGTGAATGAATAAGTAACACATTCATTCAAAAGTGCTTATAGAGTAACTTCCATGTTCTGTATACCATTCTAGACAGGATATGGCAATATCTATATCTGCTTCTGTATCTGATACTGCGAGACCAGTATCATGTCTAAACCAAATAGACAACATCTCTGCTGTCTTAGTTCATTTGAGTGTTGCTTCAAAAGAATACCCAAAGCTGGGTAATTTATAAGGAAAAGAGATTTATTGGGCTCACAGTTCTGCAGGCTGTACAAGCAGCATGGGGCCAGCATTTGCTTCTGGGGAGGGCTTCAGGCTGCTTCCATTCATAGCAGAAGACAAAGTAGAGCTGCCATGTGAGGAGTTTGCATGGCAACAGAGGCAAGAGAGCGAGAGAGCGAGGGGTGGGGAGAGAGAGAGAGAGAGAGAGAGAGACAGAGAGAGAGAGAGACAGTGTTACTAATCACTACAAGGATAGCACCAAGCCATTAGGAAAGGATCTGCCCCCATAAACCAAACACCTCCCATTAAGTCCCACCTCCAACACTGGGGATCAAACTTCAACATGAAGTTTGGGGAACAAATTCCCAACCTATGGCACTTGCCCTCACAGAACTCACAAAATGAAGCAGTAAATAAAGGAAATCCTAATTTTGCTTTGTGACATTGGTCTGAGCCTTTTGCTTGAGTCCCAAGTCCCATATGGTTGATTCCTGGTGATGACTCTAGCTTTACCCCATAACACACTCCTTGCTCTCTCTGCTGCAGCCACTCAAATCTCCTTTCAATCTCTACTACTTCCATGCTCCCTCCTGCCACAGGGCCTTTGCCTATGCAGTTTCTTCTACTTGAAATGGCTTTCTCTCCCTTATTCATGTGGATAATGCCTTTTTTTTTTTTTGAGACAGAGTTTTGCCCTTGTTGCCAGGCTGGAGTGCAATGGCATGATCTCGGCTCATCATAACCTCTGCCTCCCGGGTTCAAGTGATTCTCCTGCCTCAGCCTCCTGAGTAGCTGGGATTACAGGCATGTGCCACCATGCCTGGCTCATTTTGTATTTTTAGTAGAGATGGGGTTTCTCTATGTTTGTCAGGCTGGTCTCGAACTCCTGACCTCAGGTGATCTTCTGGCCTCAGCCTCCCAAAGTGCTGGGATTACAGGCATGAGCCACCGCACGTGGCCGATAATGGCTTTTATCAGTAACACCCTATGTTGGTTGTTGTCTTGGCAGAGAAACCTCTCTGACCCTTTTCTTGGGTCATTTCCTCCATTGCAGATCCTCTGAGCACCAAGACTGCTCTTTCTAGGCACAGCCACAGCTGCATATTTGCCTGATTTTTAGATGAATGTCTGCATCCCCTGCAAAACTGAGCTCCATGAGGTTCAGAGGCCAAACCTGTCTTGCCCATCACTTTGTTCCCCACACCTATTTTAGTGCATTGCACCATAAATATGTAATGAGTGAAAAAATGTGTGGTTCAAACCTTGAATCTTGACTTCTGTGTCAACAGCATGCAGTTATGTATGCCTGTGACAAAAACAAGCCATTGCAAGAGCAACAGAGTGTCCACAGAGGACAGAAGGCTTGACCTTTTCTCCTTCCCAGGGTGAAGGCACAATGAACAGGTACCCTATGATAATGGGATACTACAAATGGTAAAGAGCCCAGCACTGGGATGTGAAGAGCTGAGGTTCCAATCTTGTCTCTGTACTCATTAGCCAGGTAGCATTGGGCAACTCACTGCACACATATAGGCCTCAGTATTCTCATCTGCAAAATGGGTTGATGACCTACTTCACGGGGTCATTGGGAGAATCAACACTTGCTGACATTTATGGAACACTAACCATGTGCTCATCTCATGCTCACAATTGCCCAATGGAGACGGTAGCAATAATAGCATTATCAAATTTTAGAGATGGAAACACTGAGGCCCAAGGTCACGTAGTGAATGGTGGATCCCGAGTTTAAGGCAGTCTGGCTCCAGAGTCTGTGTGTCTAATTGCCGTGCTGTATTGTCAGATGGCCTATACGTGGTTCAGGAGAGCACTTAGCATGGTGCCTGGCACATACAAGCACTCACTAAATGTGGTCTGACCTTCTTATTGTCCCCATGGCTCGAGTTGGGGGTCAGAGAGGACTTCTCTGGCAACTATTTATGGCTTGGCACAGTCAGGGAGAGAAGGAAAAGGACTGAGGAGGGAACCTGAGCCTTTGAGGTGCTTAACATACTCCTGCAAGTCGCTCAGCCCCACATGAAAAGGCTTTTTGACAAATATCTTTATCATCAACATGAAAGAGACCGTTTTATGCTGGGGAAATGGTGGTGCTCAGACCCTGGCTTTCCAGCTATTTCTAAAGGTGACCTGAAGCTGGGAAATTTAACCCTTTTTCTTTTGGCACTTCTGAAATCCTTTCCATGGTGTTCATCATCTCAGCAGATACTTATTCAGCAACTGCTGCATGCATAGCACCATGCCAGGCATCATGGGGCATACAAAAGAAATAGGAGACGCAGCCCCTGCCCTCTAGGAGAGTGTAGTCTTACAGGATAGGCTTGGGATTCAGACAAACTTGGCTTGAATCCCAGCTTTACAAGCAAAGTGACTTTAGATGAGTATCTTAACTTTGCAAAACCTGTTTCCTCCCTTGTAAATTAGAGAGGATAATACCACCTTCTTCAAAGGTGTGTTATGAGCTAATGAGCATAAAATACTCAATACGAAGACTATTTGAAGAGAATTGTTAAATAAATGTTAGCCATTAGATGGTGACAGTGATGATGATGGTGGTGATTCTGGAGAGGAGTAATGATTATGGGAATCATAGTGATGGAGATGATGCTGATGACACTGAGTTAAGCCCCAGTTTGTGATGGGCAGATTTATGACCTATACTTACATGGGTTCAGATGGACCTGGGTTCAGATCTAAGCTCTGCCGTATCTTCAGTTGTGTGACCTTAGGCCAGTTCCTCAACGTCACTGAGGTTTAAGTTCACCATGTTTAAAACAGTGATGAGTGTCCCAATCTTGTACAATTGTCTCACATTCAGGAGTGCACTCACAGAGGGGCTGCTGCCCAGTAAGCATCCATTAAGTGGCATTTTTCCTCCCTTTCTTTTCCTCCCTCATAGACTCTCTTATTAAATCCCAAGGAATTGCATATTCTCAAGAAAGGAGCCTGAGCCCTGAAGTCAGTGCTTTGGTCTCAGTACTCTTCTCCAACTAAGAGGAATCTCCTTAGACTAGGGCTGTATCAGGAAGTGTGTGGGGAACAGGTGCATCCAGGCCTTCCATAACCCTAGAACTGTGTGTCAGAAAAGGTCTAGAACTCGGACAAATACCTAAATTCTTTCTCTCTCTCTCGGTGGCCATAGACTCTTTCTCTTCTTTTGGGGTTACTTGGTGGGAAATGTCACCCTCCTGACTCCTGAATTTCCAGGTCTTCAGTTTAAACAGACAGCAGAGCCTGAATAGCTCCTTTAATTCCATCCCAGGTATTCTTGGGAGGAAGAATCTGATTGGTCCAGTTCTAGGGCGGCGTCTTCCACTGTCCAACCACCATTGGCTGGGAATGTAGGATAAGGGGGTGGGGCTCAGAGAGTATAAATATAGCTGCCAAGGGTTTCAGTGGAGTGTGGAGTGAGGGATATTTTTAGAGTAGGATGAACACCAAACTGCTTATTGTAGCTTGGCTAAGATTTGTTGCACAGGCGGAGCCCACAGCAGCTCAGCAAAGCTGCTATAGGCTGACAGTGACTAGGCTGCCTCCTTGCTGGGCTGGGCAGGTCTGAAGGAAAAAAAAAAAAAAAAAGAAGGCGGCAGCATAACGGAAACTCATAAATAAAGCCCTAAATCCCTGGGACAGAGCACCTGGGAACAAAAAGCAGTTTATGAGTTCTGCTGCAGAAGACCTAAAAGTACCTGCCTAGCAGCTCTGAATGAACAACAACAGAGCTCGCAGCTCACCATTTGAGCTCCTATAGAGACCGTCTCCTCAAGCAGCTCCCTGACCCCTATATATCCAAAAAGACACCTCATAAAAGAGAGATCAGATTGACACTAGGCGGGTATCCTTCTGGGACAAAGATAGCAGAAGAAGAAAACTGGTAACAACCCTTGCTGTTCAGCAGCTGCTGCAGGTGAACCCCAGGCAAGCAGGGCCTGGAGTGAACCTCAGCAGACCTACAGCAGGGGGGCCAGACTGTCAGAAGGAAAACCAAGAAACAGAAATAACCTCATCATCAACAAACAGAACATCAATCTGAAAGATTTGAGACCCAATCTGAAAGCCAGCAACTACAAAGTTGACAGGTGGATAAATCCTTAAAGATGGGAAGAAACCACCGCAAAAAGGATGAAAACACCCGAAACCAGAACACCTCTCCTCCTAAAAGGGATCACAACTCCTCACCAGCAAGGGAACAAGGTTGGATGGAGAACGAGTGTGATGAAATGACAGAATCAGACTTCAGAAGGTGGGTAGTAAGAAACTTCTGTGAACTTAAAGAACATGTTCTAACCAAATGCAAAGAAACTAAGAACCTTGAAAAAAGATTTGACGAAATGCTAACAAGAATGGACAAAATAGAAAGGAATATAAGTGAATTGATGGAGCTGAAAAACGCAACACGAGAACTTCGTGAAGCATGCACAAGTATCAACAGCCGAATGGACCAAGCAGAAGAAAGGATATCAGAGGTTGAAGATCAACTCAATGAAATAAAACGGGAAGGCAAGACTGGAGAAAAAAGGGTAAAAAGGAATGAACAAAGTCTCCAAGAAATGTGGGACTATGTGAAAAGACCTAATCTACGTTTGATAGGCGTACCCGAATGCGACTAAGAGAATGAATCCAAGCTGGAAAATACTCTTCAGGATATTATCCAGGAAAACTTCCCCAACCTAGCAAGGCAGGCAAACATTCAAGTCCAGGAAATACAGAGAACACCACAAAGATATTCGTCAAGAAGAGCAACCCCAAGGCACATAATAGTCAGATTCACCAGGGTCGAAATGAAGGAGAAAATACTAAGGGCAGCCAGAGAGAAAGGTCAGGTTACCCATAAAGGGAAGCCCATCAGACTCACAGCAGATCTCTCAGCAGAAACCCTACAAGCCAGAAGAGAATGGGGGCCAATATTCAACATCCTTAAAGAAAAGAAGTTTCAACCCAGAATCTCCTATCCAGCTAAACTAAGCTTCATAAGTGAAGGAAAAATAAAATCCTTTGGGAACATGCAAGTACTCAGAGATTTCGTCACCACCAGGCCAGCTCTACAAGAGCTCCTGAAAGAGGCTCTACACATATAAAGGAACAACAAGTACCAGCTCAACTAAAGGGCAAAACAGCCAGCTAGCACCAAACTGGCAGTATCAAATTCACCCACATAACAATATTAACCCTAAATGTAAATGGACTAAATGCCCCAATCAAAAGACACAGACTGGCAAATTGGATAAAAAGACAAAACCCATCGGTGTGCTGTAACCAGGAAACCCATCTCACATGCAAGGATACACAAAGGCTCAAAATAAAGGGATGGAGGAAGATTTACCAAGCAAATGGAGAGCAAAAAAAAGCAGGAGTTGCAATTCTCATCTCTGATAAATTAGACTTTAAAGCAACAAAGATCATAAGAGACAAAGAGGGACATTACATAATGGTAAAAGGATCAATGCAACAAGAAGAGCTAACGATCCTAAATATATATGCACCCAATACAGGAGCACCCAGATACATAAGGCAAGTTCTTAATGACTTACAAAGAGACATAGACTCCCACACAATAATAGTGGGAGACTTTAACACCCCATTGTCAACATTAGACAGATCAACCAGACAGAAAATTAACAAGGATATCCAGGACTTGAACTCAGACCTGGACCAAGCAAACCTAATAGACATTTACAGAACTCTCCACCCCAAAGCCACAGAATATACATTCTTCTCAGCACCACATCACACCTACTCTAAAATTGACCACATAATTGGGAGTAAATCACTCCTCAGCAAATGCAAAAGAATGGAAATCGTAACAAACAGTCTCTCAGACCACAGTGTAATCAAGTTAGAACTCAGAATTCAAAAACTAACTCAGAACCGCACAGCTTCATGGAAACTGAACAACTTGCTCTTGAATGTTGACTGGATAAACAATGAAATGAAGACAGAAATAAAGATGTTCTTCGAAACCAACGAGAATGAAGACACAACATACCAGAATCTCTGGGACACATTTAAAGCAGTCTCTAGAGGAAAATATATAGCAATAAGTGCCCACATGAGAAGCAAGGAGAGATAAAAAATTGACACCCTATCGTCAAAACTGAAAGAGTTAGAGGAGCAAGATAAAAAAAACTCAAAGTCTAGCAGAAGACAAGAAATAGCTAAGATCAGAGCAGAACTGAAGGAGATAGAGACACAAAAAACCCTTCAAAAAATCAATAAATCCAGGAGCTGGTTTTTTGAAAAGATCAACAAAATAGACAGACCACTAGCCAGATTAATAAAAAAGAAAAGAGACAATAACCAAATTGATGCAATAAAAAACGATCAAGGGGATATCACCACAGATTCCACAGAAATTCAAACCATCATCAGAGATTATTACAAACAACTCTATGCACACAAACTAATAAACCTGGAAGAAATGGATAAATTCCTGGACACTTGCCTCCTGCCAAGCCTAAACCAGGAAGAAGCCGAAACCCCGAACAGACCCATAACAAGGTCTGAAGTTGAGGCAGCAATTAAGAGCTTACCACCCAAAAAAAGCCCAGGTCCAGATGGGTTCACAGCTGAATTCTACCAGACATACAAAGAGGAGCTGGTACCATTTCTTCTAAAACTATTCCAAACAATACAAAAAGAGGGAATTCTTCCCAAATCATTTTATGACACCAACATCATCCTGATTCCAAAACCCGGCAGAGACTCAACAAGAAAAGAAAACTACAGGCCAATATCCATGATGAACATAGATGCAAAAATCTTCAATAAAATACTGACAAGCCGATTGCAACAGCACATCAAAAAGCTTATCCACCATGATCAAGTAGGCTTCATCCCGGGGATGCAAGGCTGGTTCAACATACGCAAGTCTATAAATGTAATTCACCACATAAACAGAACCAAAGACAAAAACCACATGATTATCTCAATTGATGCAGAGAAGGCCTTTGACAAAATTCAACAGCTCTTTATGCTAAAAACACTCAATAAGCTAGGTATCAATGGAACGTATCTCAAAATAATAAAAGCTATTTATGACAAACCAACAGCCAATATCATACTGAATGGGCAAAAACTGGAAGCATTCCCCTTGAAATGTGGCACCAGACAAGGATGCCCGCTCTCACCACTGCTATTCAATATAGTATTAGAAGTTCTAGCCAGAGCAATCAGGCAAGAAAAAGAAATAAAGGGCATTCAAATAGGAAAGGAGGAAGTCAAATTGTCTTTATTTGCAGACGACATGATTGTATATCTAGAAGACCCCATCGTCTCAGCCCCAAACCTCCTGAAACTGATAAGCAAGTTCAGCAAAGTCTCAGGATACAAAATCAATGTGCAAAAATCACATGCATTCCTATACACCAATAACAGACTTAAAGAGAGCCAAATCAAGAACAAACTTCCATTCACAATTGCCACAAAGAGAATAAAATACCTAGGAATACAAATAACAAGGAATGTAAAGGACCTCTTCAAGGAGAACTACAAGCCACTGCTCAACGAAATAAGAGAGGACACAAACAGATGGAGAAACATTCCATGTTCATGGTTAGGAAGAATCAATATCATGAAAATGGCCATACTGCCCAAAGTAATTTACAGATTCAATGCTATCCCCATCAAGCTACCAATGACCTTCTTCGCAGAACTGGAAAAAACCACCTTAAACTTCATATGAAACCAAAAGAGAGCCTGCATAGCCAAGTCAATTCTAAGCAAAAAGAACAAAGCGGGGGGCATCACACTACCAGACTTCAAACTATACTACAAGGCTACAGTAATCAAAACAGCATGGTACTGGTACCAAAGCAGGGATATAGACCAATGGAACAGAACAGAGGTCTCGGAGGCAACACAACATATCTACAACCATCTGATCTTTGACAAACCAGACAAAAACAAGCAATGGGGAAAGGATTCCCTGTTCAATAAATGGTGTTGGGAAAGCTGGCTAGCCATGTGCAGAAAGCAGAAACTGGACCCCTTCCTGACACCTTACACGAAAATTAACTCCAGATGGATTAAAGACTTAAACATAAGACCTAACACCATAAAAACCCTAGAAGAAAATCTAGGCAAAACCATTCAGGACGTAGGTGTAGGCAAGCACTTCATGACCAAAACACCAAAAGCATTGACAACAAAAGCCAAAATAGACAAATGGGACCTAATCAAACTCCACAGCTTCTGCACGGCAAAAGAAACAATCATTAGAGTGAACCGGCAACCAACAGATTGGGAAAAAATTTTTGCAGTTTACCCATCTGACAAAGGGCTGATATCCAAAATTTACAAAGAACTAAAGCAGATTTACAAGAAAAAAACTAACAAGCCCATTCAAAAGTGGGCAAAGGATATGAACAGACACTTTACAAAAGAAGACATACGTGAGGCCAACAAACATATGAAAAAATGCTCATCATCACTGGTCATCAGAGAAATGCAAATCAAAACTACATTGAGATACCATCTCACGCCAGTAAGAATGGCGAACATTAAAAAATCTGGAGACAGCAGATGCTGGAGAGGATGTGGAGAAGTAGGAACACTTTTACACTGTTGGTGGGAGTGTAAATTAGTTCAACCATTGTGGAAGACAGTGTGGCGATTCCTCAAGGACATAGAAATAGAAATTCCATTTGACCCAGCAATCCCATTACTGGGTATATATCCAAAGGATTACAAATCGTTCTACTATAAGGACACGTGCACACAAATGTTCATTGCAGCACTGTTTACAATAGCAAAGACCTGGAACCAACCCAAATGCCCATCGACGATAGACTGGATAGGGAAAATGTGGCACATATACACCATGGAATATTATGCAGCCATCAAAAACGATGAGTTTGGGTCCTTTGTGGGGACATGGATGAACCTGGAAACCATCATTCTCAGCAAATTGACAGAGGAGCAGAAGATCAAACACCGCATGTTCTCACTCATAGGCGGGTGTTGAACGACGAGAGCACATGGACACAGGGAGGGGAGCACTACACACTGGGGTCAGTTGGGGGGAAATAGGGGAGGGACGGTGGGGGGTGGGGAGCTGGGGAGGGATAGCAGGGGGAGAAATGCCAGATGTAGGTGATGGGGAGGAAGGCAGCAAATCACACTGCCACGTGTGTTCCTATGCAACAATTTTGCATGTTCTTCACATGTACCCCAAAACCTAAAATGCAATAAAATAAATAAATGGGAAAAAAAAAGATTTGTTGCACATTTCCTATGAGCAAGGCACTGTGCTAAGACCTCTGCATGTATTATTATTGAATCCTCCCAATAGCCCTCTGAGTGAGGTTCTGCTCTTATCCTGACTTCAAAAATGGGTAAAGTGAGACTTGAAGAAAGATAGCAATGTGCTCAAATGCACACAGTTGGAAGTGGCAGAGCCTTCACCCAGCCTCCCCTCATGTCGCTGTTTCCCTGGAGAGCTGTTGCCAGATTGATGTGCTCTTGCTCTTTGAATCTTGGAGAACAAGAGGCTTCATGCTTTGGTGAAACTCCAGCTGCCTGATGACGGTTGTTTTAAAGTTAGAGCGCCTGAGGTTTGATCACTTAGCATTAGCTATGCTGGTCATAGCCTGTATTCCAGAACTGTGTTGAGAAATGCAATTTGTAGTATCCCAGGTGGAAAATTTCTGATTCTCTCTGACGGAGGGTGCCAAGGAGAATTGGTCTCTATCCTGGTGGAAACATAAACATCAATTCTGAGAATGAAAGGGGAAAATAAGTTCCTGGAAATTGATGGAAAGCTGTCTGTTTGGCATCTTGAAATTAACCAGGACTCCCCCTGTTGCTGTCTTCTTGGGCTCTGTCTATGGATTTCTGAGATACATTTTTAATCCTCCTGTTACTTCCTTTGACCTGGAAAAGAATATAGATTGTTAGGTGCTTGGGCCATAGAATTTACACACAGGGAGAATTGACCTGATGGGGGATGATGAGGCTGTTCACTCACCAACCACACAATTTTATGTGCAGATGATGGACATGTCCAGGACATTGCCTGGCACACAGCGGGTGCTCAGGACATATCTGTTTTGTTCCTTTCTGTTCCTTTAGAGCAAATGTCATGCTGAGTTTGGGCCCTTGTTTGGTGTTATTGACAAATATCTGTTTCTAACCAGCAGAGGGAGCTACGAATGCATTTGGTGCAAACTGAAGGGAGGACATTCTAGGAAAGAGGAAGTAGTACACCACAATGTGATATTGCACTGTGTAGTAAGCCTATTGATAGTTAATGCCTCCAGGGACACACTCTTCCAGATATTCAGCAACCAGATATTAAACACTCATTATAGTCTTGATCCTGGGTTAGATGCTAGTAGGGATGTAATAAACCACATTATTCTCTACTTCATCAGCTATAGTAAAGCAGAGCCCTCAGTTTACAAGGTTAAGGGGGACAAGGGTAACAAAAGATATAAAGTGACAGCTACCATTTGTTAAGCACTCACCAAGTGCCAAGCATTGTAGCTTGGCCAAGATTTGTTGCACATTTCCCATGAGCAAAGCACTGTGCTAAGACCTCTGCAGGTATTATTATTGAATCCTCCCAATAGGAGGATGCATTTGAATCCTGCCAAATGCATTTCATATGTTATCTCACTTCAGCTGCCCAACAACTCCTGCAAATAGGTAGACATTTTACAGAAGAGGGAAGTGAGGCTTATGAAAAGAGTCTAAGTAAATACAGTTTTGAAGGGTAGAATGGGGATTTAAACACAGGTCCCTATGGCTTCAAAGTCCACACATTTAACTTCAAAGCATAGTGGCTTCGTCAAGTAGTTTAGGCAGTAAAGAACTGTGACTGTGAGGGATGACGAGAGTAACTATTCTTTCATCTTGCCACTTTAGCTATCCCTGGGCATTTAGTATTACTGTTAAACTGTGTGTCTTGGCAAGCAGATTTAGGATGCTATACTGTGATCTAATGTCTGTAATAGCATATGAAGCAGAGAAGCAGATATACCCTCTCCCTTCCATACACCTTTCTTAGGGTCTTCAGAGTAAGTGGAACAAGAATAAATGCTTAAAGTGAGAGAAATATGGTCTTATGTGTTCCTTCTCTGAATAAATAAAGTCTGGTGCACCCTCACCCTTAACATTTGCACATGAATTTGATATTAAAGAGCTTGAATAATGTTTCACATTCATTAGGATATTAGTTATCTGTTTATAACAAGCTTGTTTTCCAATATATTCAGGGTAGCTTACAAGGATGCGTAAAAAAACAGAATAAAATAAATAAAAATTGAGATAAATAAGACAAAGAAGGGAAACTATCTGGAGAAATAAGATGAACTCAGGAAAGAGACTAATGCATAAATTACATGGCAAATAGCATGATCCTGATCTGTAAGCATCCTGAAGCCAATGCCGGGAGGGAAATGTGCCAGTCAAAGAATGAGTAGAGTTCATAAGGCAAAAAATTTGGTGGCTCAGGAGAGACACATCTATTCCTGGTTCTAAGACCAGGAAGACATTGATATTTGCTCCTGGAGCCTGATAGAAAGGACACTATGTAAAGTAATGAACAGTATCTTTAGTGATGCCCTTACAGGAAACATGGCTTTCATTTGACTGTCCTGTAATATGTCCCACCAAAGTGGAATTTAGAAAAGTAGAAGAGTTCTCATGAAGGGAGGCAATATAAGGTGCAAATCATCTGCTCCATGATAGCATAGGATGCTATTAAGATCACACTCTTAGAGACATAAAGAGAAAATAGCTAAGGAGATTATTAGAATCATGAAGATTACACAGGTAGTGTGAACATCTAAGTCAAGTTTGGAAAGTGGGTTTAATATTGCATGGCATCCCCAATCAATTACAATGGAGAGACATTTGAGGTTCTGTCTGTGGTGGAAGTGTGCTGCAATTGATTAGTGATGTCTGCCATGGGTGAGTGGTATCATTGATGGTAAGAATTTGCCATCTGAGGCTTGGACTGCTGTTGATGCTTGTTAAGGACCCTAGCCCTGAATGAGGTCATGGGTCACTTCAGTCACTCTAGCCCCTTACTTCATGACAGTTTTGTTCCTAATTGATCTCATGCAGATGGGTATCTCTTATCTTGATATACTTTCTAAATTAGCCAAATGTAATGTTTCATGAAGCACTAAAGGAGAGTCAATAAATCTTCCTCTTGGTGTCTACGTCCCGTTTTGCCTCCAACTGTCTGGGGCCATAGGAGAAATCACAGGTCACTGTACTTCATTCTCTCATAACAGAGTTGGAAGACAGCCAGTCAGTGGAGTGCTTTGAGCAAGGGAAGTGGCTTGAGGAGAGCTGGCTTTCTTGTGTGTTTCTGGAGCTCAAATGCTTCCAAACCAGAAGGAGCTCTTCATTCTCCAGGGTCCTCATCCCAGACACAGCAGCTTCCTACTGTAGGAATGGCATCTGGAGTTCTTCACCAACACAGATGATCAGGATTGTGTAGTGAGCATGACTGACAGGAAGGACTCTAGGATTTCTTGTCATTTTCCACAGCAAGAGCCAGGAGGAAAAACCAGGGAATCCACCAAAAGCCGGCAGAATGGAATGCAGAATCTTGATATACTCTCATTCATTCATTTACTCATTCAACAAACACTTCCTGAGCATTTCCCATGTGTTAGGATATTTCTGTTTGTTGAATATAAAAACGTAAATACTTTTTTTCTGCCCCAATCACTCAGAGCCCATCTGGATAGACAGTCATGTGTATAATTCCAGTACAGAATGGCAGGACATAGGTAGTAAGAATATGTTCAGAGTACATATTGGAGAAATGGTGAAAAAGAACAATGGCAGCCATTTATTGAAAGCCACTTGCTATGTGTCAGGCACTGTGTGGAGTGCTTATATACATTATTTCACTGAGTGCTCACAACAATCTGTGCAATAGAAAGGCACTATTATTGTCCCCATTTCACAATGAAATTGAGGCTTATGGTAGGGTGTGCCCAAGGTACCAGGTAGCAGAGCTAAGATTTGAAGACAAACTGTCTTTAGACGCAATGAGGGGACAGGCGTAGGATAACTGCTATAGACGTTTCTATTTGCAAAGGGGAGATTGTGAGGCATACAGAAATCACTGGTCCATAGCAATACTAAACTCTAGCTGGGCTCAGATAGGCAGTCTTTTGGTTCAGACTCAAGGCCTGGAAATAATTCTCCATGGCATTGACTCCACTTTCTGGGGCTCTTGGTTTCACCATTCAGGTTATCTTTTTTTTTTTTTTTTTTTGAGATGGAGTCTTACTCTGCTGCTTAGGCTGGAGTTCAGTGGCATGATCTCGGCTCTCTGCAACCTCTGCCTCCTGGAAGTTTCTCACTGCAACCTCTGCCTCCTGGGTTCAAGCTTCAAGAGATTCTCCTGCCTCAGCCTCCTCAGTAATTTTTGTGTTTTTAGTAGGGATGGGGTTTCACCCTGTTGGCCAGGCTGGTCTTGAACTAAGTTATCCTTCCTTTTTTTTTAAAAAAAGTGGTGTGTGTCATTGCTGAGTAATTTTTGCAACCTGTCTCCCGCTTATAGAAATGTTGTGGTCTGAAGGTCTCTTTCAGTTTTGTTCTCTCTCTGTCCCTATCTGTTTAAGATCATAGTTTTTTTCCAAATATAATTATCTTAAAAATGTTGTGTGTTCCAAGTAAATAGTGTCGAATTTAATTTCCTAGTCCATGTGCATAAACCACTGTTCCATACACTGCAAACTGAGCAATTTTGGAAGGGTATAAGTGTCAAAGAAGAATTCACAGAAAAAGATGAGACTCTTATGCTGTCCCTCTGTGATGTCTGGAGCAGCTGCAGTCATATTACATCCATGAGGGAAGGAAAACAATCATTTCAGAGAAGCTGATGCAGAACGCTTCTGTAGTTGAGCTACTGAAATAACTCTAGAGCCATCTGCCCCTAAATATTTTTTTCATGAGAAAAAAAATATGTTTTTAAAGGTCAAACAGTGAAAGCATCCTGACTACCTACATTCTCCTTTTTTTCTTTTCTTTCTTTTTTTTTTTTTTTTGGCTTGGTATGCTTTGCCTACCTGACCTTTTCTTGTCCAGCTAATTTGTATTTGCTCTATAAGACTCAGACCCACTCCTTTCCTGACACCTCTTGCCCTTTCTCACCCCAGGCTAGGGGTCCTTTCTCTGGGCTCCAGCAAATCCTGTGCTTGCCTTTCTTATAATACCTATCACAATACATGAGTATCTCAGGTTCTTTCTGTAGAAAGCCAGGATTGAAATAAATACTAGTCATCCCATGGTGCTACAAGTGAGAGATGACTTGTCTGTATAATTTCATCTGACCCACAGACTAAGTGGTGTCTTTTTCTTCTTTGTCCCAAAGCCCATCGTTTGGCATATGAGAGACATTTGGTATATGCCTTTCAAATGAAAGGGTGAATGAAAAAGGTGCTATACCAACTTCTCTCAGAACTGAGGCATGCGTGTCCTCCGTTCAGGACACCTGAAAAGAAAGAAAAGACCTGGGTCCCTGGTAGCTGAACTAAGGTCCCTGACCTCTGGATTCCTTGTAATGTGGTAGGAACAAGCACTCCTTTGTCTGCTGTTACTTGCAGCCAGATGCATTCTGAGCTGAAACAGGACTGTCTTCAGGAAGGCAAAAGAGTACCTAGACTAAAACTGATTCAGTTCAGCCAAGGACCTGCCCTCATTAAGACTGGCCTCCCAGCCAGAACTGATGGCAAAAGGAGGGCTCTGCGCCCAGGCTTAGAGGTCAAGCGAGGTGGCAAAAAAGGAGGACCCTGGAGTCAGACTGAAAGAGTTCAAGTCTTGACTCTACCACAGATACTTGGGGAAGTAGCTTAACCTCTCTAAGCTTGCATTTCCTCCCCTAAAATGGGGATCGCAACAGTGCTTACCTTAAAGAGTTGAGTGGAATAATTAAATAAGATGATACATGTAAATCCTTGGCCCATAGTAAGGATGGAATAAATATTTACTCTTAACTATTGTTATGTGTCTGTGAGTGAGATCAATGCATAGTCAGTGCCCAAATCAAAGATTTCTATTTGGAGGTGCTGCACACCACAGCCCTTCCTCTCTTGGAGATTCACAGTGTCATGAAATGTTCTGAGAAGTCCTGGAGTAAACTCGTTTCTCTACCTTTCAAAAATTTGTAGCACATTGAAAGCTTGAGAAAAAGCAATGTTATATAAAATGCCCTAGCCTCTTGCTACTCAAAGTAGCATCAACATCACCTAGGAGCTTGTTAGAAATACAGAATCTCAGGCCCTCCCCAAGACATTCAGAATCAGAATCCATACATTCTAACAAGAATCTCCAGGGGAATCATGTGCACATTACGGTGTGAGAAGTGCTGGATTAGGAAAGATTGCTAAGGGGGATATTGAGGCATGTGAGTCAGTCTCAACCATCAAGGGGGCTCCAAGATCTCATACCTGAAACCAGTAAAGCGTAATGTAAAAAAAAAAAAAATGTAGTAGGGGGAGGAGTTGAAATGTTTGATGCAGACTGTGCCATAGGGATAAATAGATGGGAAACAGACTTCCCTTGCAAAAGCCTGGGAAGTCTGCCTAGATGAGGTGAGCCTACAACTGAGATTCAGAGGATAGGGGTGTGGGAAGATATGGGAGTTTGAAAGCTGTGAGTTTGAAGAGGAAGACAAGCATGGCTTTTGTGGGCCAGTTAGACTCATAGGCTTTGAGATGTTCACTCTGATGTGAGCTCCTTGCTCCAGTTTCTCAACCAGTCGGCTATCTTAGGACTATCTTAATTCAGCCCTTTTGGTCTTAGAAGACCTTAAAAGCAAAACTGGAGCTGTGAAACTCATAGCTTCAAAGCCTCCACTTTAGTTGTGTGCAGAACGTCTGTTGGTGCCAACATACCAAAGTCCTGGGCTGAGAAGCCTTTCTTTCCAGGCCCCTGCCTGTTCTAGGCACTAATGTGTGATTTGCATCATAACAATATTTACCACTTAGTGAGCACCTACTGTATACTGGCTGATATGGTTTGGATCTGTGTCCCCATCTAAATCTCATGTTGAAATGTAATCACCAAAGTTGGAGGTGGGCCATATTGCCCAGGTTGGTCTTGAGCTCCTGGGCTCAATTAATCCTCCTGCCTGGGCCTCCCAAAGCGCTGGAATTACAGGCATAAGCCCCCGCATTTGGCCAACAAAGTCCTTTCATTTGGAGCTTCCCTGTCTATCTCTCTTGGCAATTCTGGGGTCTTTGTTCTTCAAAGCTCTCCAGGGCACTGTTGCCTTCTAACACTATGTCATGCTCAGCAGTGACGAAACTTGAATTTCCTGGAGGCATCTATTTGTCTTGGTGCTTCCAATAGTCCGTGGCCTCATCCCTATCCCATTCTCGGTAAAATATAGACAGACCAGGGATATTGTGACATTTAGAAGCCTCCAAAATGTTGTTAATTTACATCAGTTTATTAGGAACTGGGAACTTAGAATCTCTTTAAAGGATTATTTGCAAGAGTTGTTTTTATTAGCATGCTGGGTTTAGGTCTCTGTTTAATAATGCCCTGGTGGGCAAGTTGGAAGGAGAGTTGATTGCGTATGGGAAAATGCATTAATCAAGAGTACTACTGATGCAGACAGAGTTGGATTCAGAAGCAGAGTTGGATTAATCAGGGCAGTGGTCCTGTTTCAAGAGAGGATAAAACATCACTGGAAATAAAATCAGACAGAAAAAAAAAGTGTGTTGTCCAGAATGTCCCTCAGGAAGATTCCAGGATCAGATAGCGTGTGTTAGATGCTTGGATGGGGATGGGGGGAGACATGCTGTCACAATAACTGAAGTTCAATCAATTTCCTTCCAGGTAAGTGGGACCCTGTTACCTGGGGGTTTTGCTCAGTGGGCTATGCAGGCTTGGGGCTGGAGCTGAGTTCCCTGGGCAATGGAGGGGAAGCTCTGGTGATTAAGATAGGGCTTTCCATAAACTCGTTAAATTTGTTCATTCACTCATTTATTCACTGTATCAATCAATCATTCAATCATGTGTCTAGTAACTATTTACTTGGCTCCTACCTGGAGGAGCCATGGCTATTCTAGATGCTGGTGATATGGCAGTGACCATGACAGACCAGGTTCATGTCCTTCAGGAACATTCTAGTAGGCATGGTGGTAGACAATAAACAGACACATGAATAGGATAATTTCAGGTTGCACTAAGGTGTGGGCTGGCCAGTGGTCTACGAGTTGACTTTTTATGGAAACTCCTCAAACAGGGATGAAGGTGAATCCCTGCACCAACTGGATCCTCTCCTTTTGGGAATTTGAACGAGAAAGATGGCAAAGTTGGTCAGTTAGTAGCAGTAAGAGGAAAAAATCCATCTTGTTCCTGCCTAATCTATCATCATTCATTAGAATACTCACTTCTTTATTTTATTAAGTTCTGGGACACATGTGCAGGTTTGTGACATAGGTGAACATGTGCCGTGGTGGTTTGCTGCACCTAAAATACCTACTTCCACTCTCTTGGAAATACTGTGGAAGGCATCAGTCTATTCTTCCTCCTTTCTTCCTCACTCTACCCAATGGGAGTACATAGATGATCTGTTGGTGATGCTGGGAACAACACCTGAGCACGACCAGCTCAATCTTTTCTTCAAGCTCCAGTTTCGGAGTTGCCCCACTCTAAGGAGCTCTATGCCTGGCTCTTGCTTCTGTGTCACAGGATGAGATACTCTCCATACCCCCTCAGGCCTCTTCTGGCTCAGCAGGTGTGGAGCTGGCTGTGCCGGGAACCTCTACTCTTGGCTTAGACCTCTGCTCTAATTTCTAGCCTTGAAGAGAAAGAGTAGATTTCTTGCCACTGGTCACAAGTCTACATTGTGTTTGTTTCCCAACTTTACCTCCCCTAAAGCTGATATCTTTATTTGGATTTGAGGGGCCGGGGGTGAGGCATGGGAAGGATGGCAGCTGCTTACAGGTGGATCTAGAATTTGAACCCAGGTGGCCAGGCCCAAACCTGTACCCTTGATAATTTTGATGTATGGATAAGGCCCTGTACCCCCCTCGAGGAGCTCACCCCTCTATGCTCTATGACTGTTTATTTCTCTATGACTATTTCTCAGATGGGTCATAACCCAGAAGGAGAAGAGATGTAATTGGAAACACAGAGAACTCAATGGAGCTAGAAGCTTGTACAAAGAGAGGCAAGACAGAACTAGTGAATTGTGTCAGCAATATATCTCTAGAAGGAAAAACATTCTGCAGCTCAGGGGATGACAAGATAACCCAACCCTAGAGCTGTTCTTAGATTTCAAGGCTTCGTATTTCCCAACTATGCCCCTGCCTTGGTATGGTCTGTGGTCTGGCTGGCTGATTGTTCTACGGTTCCCTAGAGATGCCTGTCTCTATTCCTATAGTCACAGTCTTACAACAAGCTTCCTTGCTTGTGTTAGCTTGAGTGAATTCTTGGCAACCAGAAGAACCTCACTAACATGAAATGAAAAGACTTAATAGACAGCCTGTCTTCATCCCCAGAGATTCGACATGCTTTAATAGGCAAACTATTTTTTTTTGGAAGCTGCAGCATATGCAAGGTTCATTTCTAGACCTTGAGAATAATAACAGCTAATACTTAGAGTGTTTTCTATATATCAGGCACTTTCCAAGCTCATATTAGCTCATCTCATCCTCGTAACACAATTGCCTAGGTAAAATTATTTCCACTTACAGAAAACTGAGACACGGAGCATATAAGTGATGTGCTCAAGATTTCATAACTGGTAGGAGTTATGGTCATAGCTAGTAGAAGTTTGGTTTTCTCTAGAAGTAGCTCCTGATTCAAGGATTTGAGAGCAAGAGGGGAGCAAAGGGGAATGAGACAAGAAAAGGAAGACAGCTACTCAAGGGTGAATTTTCCAGCTAGCTACCACTGTGGGCACCTACAACTTAATTTCACTGGAGAAACACTGGGAGCCAGGTAGACCATGTGCCTTAGCTATATCCCACCTGACGGACGAGGGAATTCTGACACTATACAGTTGACCTTTGGACAACACAGGCTTGAACTTTGCGGGTCTACTTATATGCAGATTTTCTTCCACCACTGTCACCCCTGAGACAAGATCAACCCCTCCCCTTCCTCGTCGCCCTCAGCCCACTCAACATGACAATAAGGATGAAGAGCATTACGATAATCCACTTCCACTTAATGAGCAGTAAATATATTTTCTATTCTTTATTATTTTCTTAATAACTTTTTCTTCTCTCTAGCTTGCTTTATTTTAAAAATACAGTACATAATACACATACAAATATGTGTTAATAGACTGTTTATGTTATTGGTAAGGCTTCCAGTCAACACTAGACTGTTAGTAATTAAGTTTTGGGGGAGTCATAAATTGTGTGCAGATTTTCAATTGTGTGAGGGTAGGCACCCATCTAAAAAAAAATGCTGTCTTCTAGATTCATCCATGTCTCTACAAGGGACAGGAACGTGCCGTTTTTTATGGCTGCATAGTATTCCATGGTGTATATGTGCCACATTTTTTTGTCCAGTCCATAATGAGAACACTTGGGCACAGGGAAGGGAACGACACTCACAGGGCTAGGTAGGGAAGGGGAGGGGAGGGGAGGGGAGGGGAGGGGATGGGAGGGGAGGGACAGCACGGGGGGCGGGGAGGATGGGGAGGGATAACACTGGGAGAAATGCCTGATGTAGGCGATGGGTGGGGTGGGGGATGGAGACAGCAAACCACCATGGCATGTATGTACCTATGCAATAATCCTGCAGGATGCAGGATGTGCACACGTACCCCAGAGCACAAATGCAATTTTTAAAAAATGCTGTCTTAATCCCGTTTTGAGGCCCTGGCTAGTGGTCAGTCAGTTCCCCTTTGTGAACATCTGATTAAGTCACACTCCAAGCACTCTGTACCACTTTGGGGCTCTCACACTTGGGGCCGCTCTGTACCACCCTAATTGCCCCAGTGCCAGGTACCATGTAACTAGGGTTAGCCCCTTGTGCTGGAACCCACACAATTATTCAGTTTAGCAAACCCACAAGAAGTCAGTGAAACCTAGCTAATTCCGCCCTCCTTGTCATATATAAGGTTTTCCTTATGGTCCAGCTCGTTGTAACCCTGTCCCCAGGTGCAGTCCCTTGTGTGGCCCTGCATGGCAAGCTTCTCTGTTTCAGAGCTGGAAGTAACAACATGTTCTGCCCTCCATCTATCTGAGTGTCACTGGATTGTATCTCACCGTCCAAAGAATCCTTAAATCTCACACATCATCACCTGGGCAGGAATCCCTGGCTCTGCCACTTAATCACCCAGTGATCCTGGGAAACTCACTCATGTCTCTGAGTCTCAGTTTTGTTTTGTTTTGTTTTGGTTTGTTTTTTGAGCATTTTGAGACAGAGCATTTTTTTGAGATAGGGGTTCACTCTGTTGCCCAGGCTGAAGTGCAATGGTGCTATTTTGGCTCACTGCAATCTTTGCCTCCTGGGTTCAAATGATTCTCATGCATCAGCCTCCTGAGTAGCTGGGATTACAGGCACACACCACCACACCCAGCTAATTTTTGTATTTTTAGTAGAGATGGGCTTTCACCACATTGGCCAGGCTGGTCTCGAACTCCTGACCTCAGGCATCTACCCACCTTGACCTCCCAAAGTGCTGGGATTGCAGGCAAGAGCCACCACACCCAGCCTTGAGTCTCAGTTTTTTCATCCTTAAAGCAGAGTCAATATTCAATGCCTTGGATGGACCAAGGAGAAGAGAAAATTAAATAATGCAGACAGAGTCTCTGGCACATGTTAGATGCCCCCCTTTCCTCTCATTTTCACAAAGAGCCAGTTGGGCATTAGAGAGCAGGGATGAGGCTTCCCAATGGTTCTGGGAAATCCCAGAAGAAAAATATCATCTCTTTTGTCCACTAGGAAGACCCTGGTCAAGTCCTCCCTTGTAAACATCAGCAAAATATATTTGGGGGGCGGTACTGAGAGGCTCAGGGGGGACCCTTAGATGAACAAAAAAGCTATTTGTGCTGTGTGCATACCTTGCTTTTCTGGCACCTGTACAGCTGTTTCCTCCTGGCCTACAAATGCCAGAACACCACTGAGCGTGCCCATTCGACTTCAGAGATGTTTGTGCTACAGGGCAGGGAACACGATTGCTCCAAATGGCTGTGGAGCGGGGAGAAGTTCTGCAAATCACAGCACGGAGCCCCTCCCAGCTTCCATCACTGTGTTTCCTCCTACCACGCAAGCAGCGGAGGAAGAGCCCCCTGAGACCATCAAAATGAAAAACACCAGCCCGTTTTCCACGCATGGGGGGACGTCGATGCATCCGGAATCAGCTATTTCACAACCTGTTTGTCCGGAATCTTATATCTAAATTATATTCCTTGAAATTTAATAAATGAGGTTTAATAGAATGCACTCGGGCAGCACTGATGAAATCTGTTGTGGAAAATATTACGATTTCATTGTTTTTCTATAACCTCCTTGGGACCCATTTCTTCTTATTTCCACACCTCCTCCTTTCCCTCCCATTTGCAGGTTTTTAAGTTTTTAGCTTAGCTTTGGAGCCTGGTGAGGCCACTGGAGAGTGATTCGCTCTCTCTCACCTCCATTACCCACAGCAGGGAGGGGCTGGATGCCTTGGTCTCACCCTTGCTGGGAGTAAACAAAGTTATAAACAGTTGTTTTAAAAAATAGTTGGTTTCAGATGAAAAATTTCTGCATTCGATTTGTCTTGTGTACCTAGAATGCCACAGTAGCACTTCTCCCCCAGGGAAATATGTTGGACATTTCAGCTTCGGTGTATAGCCTGTCACGAATGCCATGGAAACCCAGAGCTGCACAGAACAGATAAGATCATCGCAGACACAGAGACTGCCTGGTCTGCGCTGGGCACGGCACGTCATAGCTCTACATGATGTTTAATCCCTAGGACAACCCTATGAAGTAGGTCCTTTTATCGTCATCAGTTACTGCAAAGGAAATTAGGACTCAGAAATGTTTAGTAACTTGTTCAAGTTGCACAGCACCAAGCAGTGAGGGCAAAATTTGAGCTGAAGTCCATCTGGATTCAAGGCTCATAGCTTCAGCTTCTTTGCAACACTGCTTTCCTGTCTCACCCTGCAGACAGGAAAACTGAGACTCAGAGAAGTAAAGAATGAGTCGTGGTTAAGAGCCTGGGTTCTAGAGGACGAATTCTTTTTGACAGAGTCTTGCTCTGTCACCCAGGCTGGAGTGCAGTAGTGCAATCTCGGCTCAGTGCGACCTCCACCTCCCAGGCTCAAGTGAACCTCCCATGTCAGCCTCTTGAGTAGCTGGGACCACAGCTGTGCACCACCATACCTAGCTACATTTTTGTATTTTTTGTAGAGACAGGGTTTGGCTGTCTTTACAGCCTGTTGCTCAGACTGGTCTTAAACTCCTGAGCTTAAACAATCCACTTGTCTTGGCCTCCCAAGGTGCCAAGATTACAGGCATGAGCCACTAGAGATCAAATGCATTTGTGGTATCACCTTGGGCAAATTACTTACCCTCTCTGAGCCTTGGTTTGTATATTTGTAAAATGGATTAGTATGAGGATTAGGAGAGAACAGATGTGATGTGCTTAGCACATGCTTGTCATGGAGTAAATACTCAATGAAATTTAATGGAAAAAGAAATGACCACTTCAAGGTCAGTTAGAATTGTATGTGGTTGTAACTGAAGACCAGGCAACCTTGTCAGGAATTGTATTTGGTTCATAAATCAAGAGGCTTGCTATCAGATGCTCAGGATTACATCTGCAAGAACATCCTCAGGGACCCAGGCCCCTTCTACTTGCCTGCTGTACCATTCTCCATTCTCATAGTGTGGATCTCTTCCTCATGGTGTCAGAATGGCTGCTGTTGCACCTTCAAGCATTCTGTCCGTGATCCAGGCAATAGAAAGTGGGTGTGGCAAACCCCTTTCTCTGCAGAAGCTTTGTCTTTCTGTCCTGGAAGACACTATCCCTAGATTTGTGTCTCCTCTCTGGCCATAACCACCCCTAGCTACAAAAGCCTCTGGGAAGGTGAAGGTGTTGGCCACATGGGCTGAGTGTGTGTGGGTTGATATTTGAACTTTGATCTTATTAAGGCCAAAGCCTCAGGCCTTACTACAATGCTACCCTTCCCCTCACTGTCTCTGGTGTGGCCACAGGAAAACCGAGGCCGCAAGAGGAGAGATAACTGACCATTGCCACCAGGACACAAGTTAGAGCCGGAGCCGGTTTCCTGAGCTCCAGTCCAGCCTTTCCACCATGCCAAGCAATCTTACCAATGGTAATTTTATGTTTACATAAATTGAAGGCCTCTAGTTCTAAATCCCAGACCTTATCTTCAAAGAAATAGGCCAGAGGATGTGACAGGGGCTGGAGGACAAAGTCAGCTCGGGGCAGTGCTGTCCTCGGGCAAAAGTCACTCAATAACCCTCCTCTAGCTTCAGTGTTGCATAGCGAGAGCCCTTTGATGTTTCCTTAACGGCTCTGACCGGTCCTCATCCCCAACCCTCACTTTAGGGATCCCATCCTGTGCCCTCATTCCATGGAACTCTGCCTGCTGCTCTGTCAGGGGACACTCTTGTCACACAGGTGCAGCCACAGTTAGATAACCCAATAGGCATCAGTGACATTGCATGTATCAGTAAATGAGCTCATTCTATGAGTGGACTTTGCAAATCCATATGATGGATACTTCTCTGAAAGAGCATTTTATTTTACATATTTTCATTTTTGTTCTCTTTTTTAATATATATATATATATATATATTATTGTATTTGGGCTCTGGGGTACATGTGCACGTCCTGCATCCTGCAGGATTGTTGCATAGGTACATACATGCCATGGTGGTTTGCTGTCTCCATCCCCCCCACCATTGCCTGCATCAGGCATTTCTCCTGATGTTATCCCCCCACCCCACCCGCCCTGTGAGAGTTGTTCTCTTCCATGTGCCCAAGTGCTCTCATTGTTCATCACCCGCCTGTAAGTGAAAACATGTGGTGTTTGGTTTCTGTTCTTGTGTCAATTTGCTGAGAATGATGGTTTCTAGATTCATCCATGTCTCTACAAAGGACATGATCTCATCGTTTTTAATGGCTGCATGGTATTTCATGGTGTATATGTGCCACATTTTTTTTGTCCAGTCTATCATTGATGGGCATTTGGGTTGGTTCCAGGTCTTTGCTGTTGTAAACAGTGCCGCAATGAACATACGTGTTCATGTGTCTTTATGATAGAACGATTTATAATCCTTTGGGTATATACCCACTAATGGGATTGCTAGGTCAAATGGAATTTCTATTTCTAAATCCTTGAAGAATCACTACACTGTCTTTCACAATGGTTGAACTAATTTACACTCCCACCAACAGTGTAAAAGTGTTCCTTTTTCTCCACATCCTCTCCAGCATCTGTTGTCTCCAGGTGTTTTAATGATCGCCATTCTAACTGGCATGAGATGGTATCTTAATGCAGTTTTGATTTGCATTTCTCTGATGACCAGTGATGATGAGCATTTTTTCATGTTTGTTGACCGCATATTTGTCTTCTTTTGAGAAGTGTCTGTTCGTAACCTTTGCCCACTTTTTGATGGGTTTGTTTTTTTTTTTTTTTTTTCTGTAAATCTGCTTTAGTTCTTTGTAGATTCTGGATAATAGCCCTTTGTCTGACAGGTAGATTGCGAAAATTTTTTCCCATTCTGTTGGTTGCTGGTTTACTCTAATGATTGTTCCTTTTGCTGTGCAGAAGCTCTTAAGTTTAATTAGGTCCCATTTGTCTATTTTGACTCTTGTTGCCATTGCTTTTGGTATTTTCGTCATGAAGTCCTTGCCTGTGCCTATGTCCTGAATGGTTTTGCCTACGTTTTCTTCTAGGGTTTTTATGGTGTTAGGACTTATGTTTAAATCTTTAATCCATCTGGAGTTAATTTTTGTATAAGGTGTCAGGAAGGGGTCCAGTTTCTGCTTTCTGCACATGGCTAGCCAGTTTTCCTAACACCATTTATTGAACAGAGAATCCTTTCCCCATTGCTTGTTTTTGTCTGGTTTGTCAAAGATCAGATGGTTGCAGATGTGTGGCATTGCCTCCGAGGCCTCTGTTCTGTTCCATTGGTCTATATCTCTGTTTTGGTACCAGTACCAAATGCTGGATTCGGTTTGCCAGCATTTTATTGAAGATTTTTGCATCAAGGTTTTGATTACTGTGGCCTTGTAGTATAGTTTGAAGTCAGGTAGTGTGATGCCTCCAGCTTTGTTCTTTTTGCTTAGGATTGTCTTGGCTATGTTGGCTCTCTATTGGTTCCATATGACATTTAAACTGTTTTTTTCCAGTTCTGTGAAGAAGGTCAATGGTAGCTTGATGGGATAGCATTGAATCTATAAATTACTTTGGGCAGTATGGCCATTTTCACAATATTGATTCTTCCTAACCATGAGCATGGAATGCTTTTCCATCTGTTTGTGTCCTCTCTTATTTCCTTGAGCAGTGGTTTGTAGTTCTCCCTGAAGAGATCTTTCACCTCCTTTGTTACTTGTATTCCTAGGTATTTTATTCTCTTTGTAGCAATTGTAAATGGCAGTTCGCTCTTGATTTGGCTCTGTGTTTGTCTGTTATTGGTATATCGGAATGCTTGTGATTTCTGCACACTGATTTTGTGTCCTGAGACTTTGCCAAAGTTGCTTATCATCTTAAGGAAGTTTTGGGCTGAGATGATGGGGTCTTCTAAATATATGATCATGTCGTCTGCAAATAGGGACAATTTGATTTCTTCTTTTCCTAATTGAATGCCCTTTATTTCTTTTTCTTGCCTAATTGCTCTGGCTGGAACTTCCAATACTATATTGAATAGGAGGGGTGAGAGAGGGCATCCTTGTCTAGTGCCAGTTTTTAAAGGGAATGCTTCTAATTTTTGCCCATTCAGTATGATATTGGCTGTGGGTTTGTCATAAATAGCTTTTATTGTTTTGAGATACGTTCCATCGTTACCTAGTTTATTGAGAGTTTTTAGCATAAAGGGCTGTTGAATTTTGTCAAAGGCCTTCTCTGCATCTATTGAGATAATCGTGAGTTTTGTCTTTGGTTCTGTTTATGTGGTGAATTATGTTTATAGATTTGTGTATGTTGAACCAGCCTTGCATCCCCGGGATGAAGCCTACTTGATCACGGTGGATAAGTTTTTGATGTGCTGTTGGATTCAGTTTGCCAGCATTTTATTGAAAATTTTTGCATCAATGTTCATCGTGGATATTGGCCTGTAGTTTTCTTTTTTAGTTGTGTCTCTGCCAGATTTTGGTATCAGGATGATGTTGGTCTCATAGAGTTAGGCAGGATTCCCTCTTTTTGTATTGTTTGGAATAGTTTCAGCAAGAGTGGTACCAGCTCCTCGTTGTATGTCTGGTAGAATTCAGCTGTGAATCTGTCTGGACCTGGACTTTTTTTTAGTGGGTAGGCTATTAATTGCTGCCTCAACTTCAGCCCTTGTTATTGGTCTATTCAGGGTTTCAACTTCTTCCTGGCGTAGTCTTGGGAGTGTGCAAGTGTCCAGGAATTTATTCATTTCTTCCAGATTTACTGGTTTATGTGCATAGAGTTGTTTGTAGTAATCTCTGATGGTAGTTTGTATTTCTGTGGGATCGGTGGTGATCTCCTCTTTTCGTTTTTTATTGCATCTATTCGATTCTTCTCTCTTTTCTTTTTTATTAGTCGAGCTAGCAGTCTGTCTATTTTGTTGATCTTTTCAAAATACCAGCTTCTGGATTTATTGATTTTTTGAAGGGTTTTTTCTGTCTCTATCTCCTTCAGTTCTGCTCTAATCTTAGTTATTTCTTGTCTCCTGCTTGCTTTTGAGGTTGTTTGATTTTGCTCCTCTAGCTCTTTCAATTTTGATGATAGGGTATCAATTTTAGATCTTTCCTTGTTTCTCATGTGGGCATTTATTGCTATAAATTTCCCTCTAGACACTGCTTTAAATGTGTCCCATAGGATCTTGTACGTTGTGTCTTCATTCTCGTTGGTTTCAAAGAACGTTTTTATTTCTGCCTTCATTTCGTTGTTTATCCATTGGTCATTCAGGAACAAGTTGTTCAGTTTCCATGTGATTGTGTGGTTTTGAGTGCTTTTCTTAATCCTGAGTTCTAATTTGATTGTGCTGTGGTCTGACAGACTGTTTGTTATGATTTCTGTTCTTTTGCATTTGCTGAGGAGTGCTTTACTTCCAATTATGTGGTCAATTTTAGAGTAAGTGCAATGTGGTGCTGAGAAGAATGTGTGCTCTGTGGATTGTCCTGTAAATGTCTATTAGGTCTGCTTCATCCAAATCTGCGTTCAAGTCCTGGATATCCTTGTTGACTTTCTGTCTCGTTGATCTGTCCAATATTGTCAGTGGAGTGTTGAAGTCTCCCGCCATTATTGTGCGGGAGTCTAAGTCTCTTTGTAGGTCTTTAAGAACTTGCTTTATGTATCTGGGTGCTCCTGCATTGGGTGCATAAATATTTAGGATAGTTAGCTCTTCTTGTTGCAATGATTCTTTTACCATTGTGTAATGCCCCTCTTTGTCTCTTTCGATCTTTGTTGGTTTGAAGTCCATTTTATCAGAGACTAGGATTGCTACCCCTGCTTTTTTTTTTTTTTTGCTCTTCATTTGCTTGGTACTTCTTCATCCATCCCTTTATTTTGAGCCTATGCGAATCTTTGAATGTGAGATGGGTCTCCTGAATACAGCACCCTGATGGGTCTTGACTTTTTATCCAGTTTGCCAGTCTGTGTCTTTTGATTGGGGCATTTGGGCCATTTACATTCAATGTTAATATTGTTATGTTTGAATTTGATCCCGCCATTTTGTTGCTGGCTAGTTGTTTTGCCCGTTAATTGACATGGCTCCTTCATTGTTATTCTTTACCATTTTGTATGTTTTTGCAGTGGCTGGTACTGGTTATTCCTTTACTTGTTTAGTACTGCCTTCAGTAGCTCTTATAAGGCAGGTCTTGTAGCGACAAAATCTCTGAGTAATTGCTTGTCCATAAAGGATTTCATTTCTCCTTTACTTATGAAGCTTAGTTTGGCCGGATATGAAATTCTGGGTTGAAAGCTCTTTTCTTTAAGGATGTTGAATATTGGCACCCACTCCCTTCTTGCTTGCAGGGTTTGCCAACATATCCACTGTGAGTCTGATGATCTTTCCTTCGTGGGTGACTCGACCTTTCTCTCTGGCTGCCCTTAGGGTTTTTCCTTTCAACCCTGGTGAATCTGACAACTATGTGCCTTGGGGTTGCTCTTCTTGAGGAATATCTTTGCGGTGTTCTCTGTATTTCCTGGATTTGAATGTTGGCCTGGCTTGTTAGGTTGGGAAAGTTCTCTTGGATAATATTCCCGAAGAGTGTTTTCCAGCTTGGATTCATTCTCCCTGTCACATTCAGGTATGCCAGTCAAGCATAGATTAGGTTTTTTTTTTTTTCAAGTAATCCATAGTTCTTGGAGGCTTTGTTCATTTCTTTTCACTCTTTTTTCTCTAATCTTGCCTTCTCGTTTTATTTCATTGATTTCATATTCTATCTCTGATATCCTTTCTTCTGCTTGATTGATTCAGCTGTTGACACTTGTGTATGCCTCGCATAGTTCTCATGGTGTGTTTTTCAGCTCCATCAAGTCGTTTATGTTCTTCTCTAGGGTGGTTATTCTAGTTAGCATTTAGTTTAACCTTTTTTCAGGGTTCTTAGTTTACTTGCATTGGGTTACAACATGGTCTTTTAAATCAGAGAAATTTGTTAGACCCACCTTCTGAAGCCTGCTTCTGTCAATTCATCCGATTCATTCTCTGTCTTTTTTTGTTCCCTTGATGGCGAGGAGTTGTGATCCTGGGAGGAGAAGAGGTGTTCTGTTCTTTGATGGTTTCATCCTTTTTGCGCTGGCTTTTCCCCATCTTCGTGGATTTACCTCCCTTTAATCTCTGAAGTTGGTGATTTCAGGAGTCTCTGAGTGGACATTTTTTCTATTGAGGTTGCAGCTATATCTTTTTTGGCCTGTAGAGGGCGTTGCTGGGCTCTCGGGTTCAGTCAGGTGGCTGGGTGGGTGGTCCTTCCCTGGAGTTTGTTTGCAGGTGAGATGGACCCCGCCTTCCCGATGGCGGCTCTCCCAGAGCTCGAACTTCCTGGTTGGGGTCAAGCTGGCGTATTTGCTGCCAAGCTCTCTAGCAAGGGCTTCAGTTTGAGTTCTGTGAAGGTGGGGCCTGCCAGGCCTTGCGGTCTGTTTCCCTGCTTTCAACTCTGCCTCCCTCTGTGGGACGGTCCCTCCCGGTGGCGTCAGTCTGAACTCCCGCCCAGGTCCCTGCGACAACTTGCGGCGCCCGGCGGTAGCTGCTGCTCAGATTTGCATGGACTCCCCACGGCGCCCTCCCGGCCCGCTGCACGTTTCAGGTGGGGACGCCCCTCCCGTCTCGATTCCCCCCACCCCCCGCCCCACCGGGCGCCTCTCGCCCTGTGGTTCCTTCCCTGGATCCAATTCCAGGCCCTGTCGGTCCCACAGAAAAGAACCCAGCACCTCGTTTGGAAACGTGAAGTCCTCCAGCCCTCTGCTCTCATTAGCTGGGAGCTGCTTTCCAGCGCTGGCTTCTTTCGGCCATCTTGGCATCCCCTCCCCACCACTATTTTTATTTTTTTAAGACAGGGTCTTACTCTGTCAGCCAGGCTGGAGTGCAGTGGTGCGATCACAGCTCACTGCAGCCTTGACCTCCCCAGGCTCAAGTGATCCTCCCGCCTCAGCCTCCCCTAGTAGCTGTGACTCCAGGTGTGCACCACCATGCCCAGATAATTTTTATATTTTTTTGTATAGACAGGGTCTTCCTATGTTGACCAGACTGGCCTTGAACTCCTGGCACCTTGGTGGATCACTTGTAATCCCAAAGTGCTGGGAGTACAAGTGTGAGCCACCGCACCTGGCCTGAAAGAACATTTTAACAGGATCCTTCTGGAGACAATTTCGTCCTCCAAGGATGGCTCCACTAGGGAAGGTCCTAATTCAGCAAGTGGTTGGGTGGGCTCCCCCCCCCCCCCCCCCCACACGCCAGAAGTGTGAGATCATCAGGTGATGGTCAGGCTGTTACCTATCTCTTTAAAATAACAATTGGTCACAGTTGGTGCCAGGGAAAGGCAGGCCCCAATAGATAGAAAACACCTGAAACTGGTGATCAGCAGCTTCTCAGCTCTCAGGAGTTGGACAGGTGGGCTCAAGCATGCGCATGTGGACAGCCCACCCCAAGGGAAGTATCAGGGGAGATGTAACGCAAGACCCTGGCATTACACCAGCGCATAAAACTCCAAGTCAAAAGATCAAACCGTACACTTGATCTTTCAAGTGGCCGTCTTGGCCCTCTTCCAAATGTACCTTACTTATTTTCATTCCCATTATAAAGCTTTTTAATAAACTCACTTCTGCGCTAAAACTTGCCTTGTTCTTTCTTTCTGCAATTCTGCCGCCTCTCAAGTTCTTTCTTCTGAGGAGGCAATAATTGAGGTTGCCGCAGACCTGTACGGATTCACCACTGGTACCATAATTTGGTGCCGGGTCTCAGATGTGTTCCACCACTAACCCCTTTCTCTCCTCCTCTGCAGTGACAGTGGAGGTCATGCATTGAAGATTACAGCAACACATGACGAATGGAGCCTGGATCCCTGAGTCATTCCTTGGAGGAGGGCCGTCAGGAAGACCTTCTGAGCTGCATCAAACTGTGAAGCCGGTAAGAAATAAACCTTGATTGTCTTAGGCCACTGTGATGTTAAGTTGGTTTGTTATGGCAGCCAGCAATGTCTTCTTATATCACACAGGGTCTGTGATGCCAGAAATTGCTGTCCATTGTTATCTATTTGCATCTACTGATTTGTACTGGAGCCTTCTGGGGGATAAATGCCACCAGCCTCAGTGACTTGGTGTTCAGACATAATGCCATGCATGATAGCTTGGGTAGAGGGAGATGAAGCTGAATAAGGAAATGTTGTGAAGGGACCAAAGGATCCATTCAGGTGAATCCACTGGCAGGGGAACATTTCAGTGAGCATTGTGACTCAGTTTCAGCAACAAGTCCTGGGGGCTCAAGAAAAAGAGTAGTTCTGAAAAAAAAAAAAACAACAAAACTGTGATTCTTACTTTTATCATCACAGATTTAGAACTGTTGGGAGAAAAGGATTGTATGGGTAAAAATACAAAGTGCCACAACACTGGTTCCCAGCACCAGTGCAGTGGGGTCCTCCTGTGGGGCAGGTGATAAACTATTTACATCGCTAGGAAAGTCAGTGCCAATCTGAGGGAGCTCTGAGTGCCACAGGTGGAAAGCAGTGCTGTGGCAGTGGTGGCATATGTGGTGGTATAAAAACAGCAGCTTCCCTGTAATCCCAGCACTTTGGGAGGCCAAGGTGGGCGGATCACGAGGTCAGGAGATGGAGATCATCCTGGCCAACATGGTGAAACCCCGCCTCTACAAAAAAAAAAAAAAAAAAAAAAAGAGTCAGGCATGGTGGCGCATGCTTGTAGTCCCAGCTACTTGGGAGGCTGAGGCAGGGGAATTGCTTGAACCCGGGAGGCGGAGGTTGCAGTGATGCGAGACCGCACCACTGCACTCTAGTCTGGCGACAGAGGGAGAGTCCATCTCAAAAAAACAAACAAAACAAAACAAAACAAAAAAACCCAGCAGCTTCTGGGAGTACCAAATACTAATGCGATGTCATCCCGTAGGAATTTCTAGACTGGAATGAGAAACTTGATGGGGATCAGGGTTTTTGCCAGTTATGCCTGTGGGAAGGGGGCCCATGGAGCTGGTGAACTCAGGTCTCTCCCTGCATGTGACTGTATTTGTGTGCATAGCAGCCCTAGAGTCCTGGCAGCGCCCAGGGCACCGTCCACACCAGGCAGCATATCCATAAATGTAAAGTGAACACAGAGCAGCCCGAGGAGAGAAATCCCAAGGGGATTTATAGCAAAGGAAACAGTAGGATGGGCCCTAGCAGACTCACCCTTGTTGCCTGAGCGCACTGGAAGATAGATGGTGGTTCTAAAATGACACACCACCACCCAGCTGGTAGGGGCCCCAACTCCTCTTCCTTTCTTCCTCCAAACTGTCTTTTCAGATTTAGCTGTCAACTCCCTTCCCCTGCCATCTCTCTATAGGAAATTGCAGCCCTTATCCAGCATGGGTAGTCTCTCTGTCACCAATTTTTAGCTGCTTAAAATGTGAACACAAAGGGGGAAATACAATTTTTAAAAAATGCATCACTGTAACTGATTTATTAATAGCCCATAATGTTGATAATGGGCAATCTATAAGTCTGTTCTTAAGAATTTATAGGGCAAATATTCCAGAACCATATTAAAGACACCACTCATAAATGCCTGCAAGCCTCAATCTATTAACTTAAGTGGTGGGAGAATAACATTATCTGTAGGAAAACAAACAGAGATCCAGCCCCCAGCTCTGATTTCCTTAGATGCTCCAAAAGGCGCACAGTAAGTAAGCAAATTGTATGACATGCCGTCGGCAAAAGTGTCCTGTGCATAGATATCAGCTATTGCTTTCTTAACACGTGTGTGTGCATTTCAGAAAGGCTTGAGCTTGGGGAAGCATGGAGGTGGGATCAAGAAGTCAGCTGGGCTAGGGATGGTGGCTCAAGCCTGTAATCCCAGCACTTTGGGAGGCCGAGGCAGATAGATCGTGTGAGGTCAGGAGTTTGAGACCAGCCTGGCCAACATGGTGAAACTCCATCTCTACTGAAAATACGAAAAATTAGCCAGGCGCGGTGGCGGGCACCTATAATCCCAACTACTTGGGAGGATGAGGCAGAAGAATTGCTTGAACCCAGGAGGTAGAGGTTGCAGTGAGCCGAGATTGCGCCACTGCACTCCAGCCTGAGTGACGAGAGAGACTCCATCTCAAACAAAACAGAACAAACAAAAACAAAAAGTCTTAGCTGGTGAGGGTAGGACTGGGGAGAGGCAGAATCAGGCCAGCCATTAGAATCTTTTCCTTTTTTTCTTTATTCGTTAGTACCCAAAATAATTCTGAATATAAAAATAAAACCTGCCCCCTATTGAATATTTAACAAATATTGGCAAATGTTAAAGAGCAGGAAAAAAAAATGACCCAGCATGCAAGCCACCATGGATATCCTCTTTTTAAATCACTGTTTCTTACAGAGTGGTGGGTGGGCCACTTGTAGCAGAATTTCATCAGGGATGAAGGGTGGGGCCTCATTATAAATGAAGATTCCCAGGTCCCACCCAGATCTACTAAATCGGGATATCTGCGGGACGTGGCTCTTCAGGGTCTATACTTTCAGCAAACTCTTCAGGTGATTCTGAGGGAAGCATGCTGAAATTCAAGAAGTTTGATTTTTTTTTTTTTAAGTGATTGTAACCTCAGTACTGGTTCCCAAATGCCAACTCTCAAGTTAGTAAAATCAAAATCACTTGGGGACAATATTGTACACAATTGCCAAAAGGTGAAAACAACCCAAATATCCATTAGCTGATGAATAAATGAACAAGTTGTAGTATAGCCAGGTTGGGTGCTGTGGCTCACACCTATAATCCCAGTACTTTGGGAGGCCGAGGCAGGCAGATCTCTTGAGCCCAGGAGTTTGAGACCAGCTTGGGCAACATGGTGAAAACCTGTCTCTACAAAAAGTACAAAAATTAGCTGGGCGTGGTGGCATCACCTGTGGTCCCAGCTACTCAGGAGGCTGAAGCGGGAGGATCGCTTGAGCCTAGGTGGTGGTGGTTGCAGTGAGCCGTGATTGTGTCACTGCACTCCAGCTGGGGCGACAGAGTGAGGCAAAAAACAATAATAAAAAATTAACGAAGTGATACCTGCTTCGACGTGGATGAACCTTGAAAACATTGTGCTAAGTGAACAAAAACAGTCACAAAGAACAAATATTCAATGATTCCATTTATGTGAAATGTCCAGAATAGGCAAATCTATACAGAGAGAAAGGAGGTTAGTGGTTGCTAGTTGCTGAGAGGAGAGAGTGAGAGATGGGCTTTCCTTTGGGGATGATAATATGTTTGGGGATGAGATAGAAGTGATGGTTGCACACATTGTGAATGTACTAAATACTGCTGAATTGTACATTTTAAAACGGTGAATTTTATGCTGTAAATTTTACCTCAATAAAAAATTAATTTGAAAAAATTACTGAAGGAAACAAACAAACAAACAAATCCAGATTCCCTGGCTATGTACTCGGAGATTTTGCTTTGGTGTATCTGGGGCAGAGCCCAGGACTCTGAATTGTAGAAGGAAACCTTAGCAACTACTTCTTATGCAAGGCCAGGTTTGACTGCCCTCGTCTGAGCTAGAACTTAAGCCATAAAGATTCAGAAGGTGGTTGGGAACTCGTGTTTTCATGTTGGTAATCCCAGCACTTAGGGAGGCCAAGGCAGGAAGATCGCTTGAGTTCAGGAGTTTGAGACCAGCCTGGGCAATGAAGCAAGACCTCGTCTCCCAATAAAAGAAAAAGCAAATGAGGTGGGCATGGTGGTGTGTACCTAGAGTCCCAGCTACTCTGATGGCTGAGGCAGGAGAATCACTTGAGCTCAGGAGGTTGAGGCTATGTAAGCTATGATTGCACCAGTGCCTTCCAGCCTGGGCAACAAAGCGAGACCCTGTCTCAAAAAAAAAAAAAAAAAAAAAAAAAAAGATTCCGAGAGACAGGATGTGTCAAAAATTTAAGCCATGTGCAAAATGATAGTCTCCCTTTTTGCTTCCCTTAAGTCTTTGTTATGGACCAAATGTTTGTGGCCCCCACCCTGCCTCAAATTTATATGTTGAAGCCCTAACCCAATGTAATGGTGCCCTTGGGAGGTAATTGGGTGTGGATGGGGTCATGAGGGTGAGGTCCCCATGATGAGATTAGTGCCCTCATAAGAAAAGGAAGAGTCCAGAGCTCTCTACTCTACCACGTGAAGGTACAGCGAGAAGTCAGCCATCTGCAAGCCAGAAGGCAGACATCTGCAACCTTGCAACAGGCTCCTTACCAGGAACTGAATCCGCTCTCACCTTGATCTTGAACTTCTCAGTCTCCAACACGTGAAAAGTGTTTCTTGTTTAAGCCACCCAGTCTATAGTATTTTGTGATAGCCCCCTGGGCTGAGACGGCCTTCTAAGACTTCCACGCCTTTGTTCGTGCAGCGCCTCTGCCCAGAATTCTCTCCTCCTCCTTGACCTCTGCAAGCTTACCCTAAACCCCAGCTCAAGTTCTGACTTTGGAAAGCTTGTTGAATGAGTCTTCTCACCTTCTGAGGCATTTCATCATTACTCAAGGCATTTAGTGGGTTGAATTAATTCAGCCTTTGACTGCATTTGATTTGCCTTCATCTCGCATCTGGTTCTACCGGCTGCATAATTTTTTCTCCTGCTGTCATTTGCATTTATTTTCTGTTGAGTTACTCCCATGCCATCAGTTTTGGTTTCTTCAGTGTCTTCTGGGATATCTTTTTCTTCTGTGCAACCTCCTTTTCTGGCTGAGTAATAGTCTATTCCTATTCTGTAATGATCAGCTTGATGTGGCAGGGAGAGCTCACGTATGGGTTAGTTCAGCCATGAGCTCTTGAAGTCTGGCGGTGCGTTTTTAGGTGCTTTGCTTACCTGCATAAGCTCAATGACCAGAGAGTCTACATCTAAACCCCTAAGTTCAGCAGGACTCTGCATTTGTAAGTACATACAGCAAACATTCAGCACTCTTTTTTTGGGCCACTTTCCCTGTGTCCAACCTCACTGTTTGACCTGGGCACACCCAGAGCGCTACCCTTGTCACATTGCAATGATACACATTGTTTCTGTAAAGTGACATCTTTCAGATACTTGGTGGCTTTTTGTATATGCATACCCATGATGGCCCAGGCAGTTCCACAGCTCTTCTTAAAGTGAACATGAAGATTTGAACCCCTTGATTTGCATGGTTTTGTGTGATTTTCTGGGTCGAGTAAATTGCAAACCATTTTCACGAGTCACCTCAAGATGCTTGGGCTGCGTAATTTTTTCATCGTATGTTTATTTTTCTTCGATGTTATTAAAATCTGAGGTTTACACTTTTTCTTGGGTGAGAATTCATCTCTCTCCTTCATTCAACTCTGAACTTCAATAAGGCAGGGTTCCCATCTTGTTAATCTAGCGGATTCCCATCACAATGACTCCTTCTCCATCAGGCTCTGCCTCAAGTCAGCACATTCACTTCTCTACCACACGTCTTATAGTAAGAACAACGCTGATCAAAACAGTAGAATATTGACAGTGTGTCTTATTGAGCACTTATGTCCCAGGCATTGCGGAAATTCATTACATAAATCTTTTTCTTTGATCCTTACAACAACCTAACAAAGACACTGTTATAATTATCATCCCTTTACAAATAAGGAAACTGAAGTCGGGAGAGCAATTTGCCCAGTGTCAAAGAGAGCAGAGTCAAAGTTGAAAGTGAAGCTGAAGTGGAATTCACCTGCGTCTGACTCCTAAGTCTATGTTTTTAAGCACTACCTCCCCCTTGCCTCCCATTCTTTGTGCCTCAGTTGGTGCTGTTAGCACTTTTGCCTTGTAGGCTATGGTTCTCCATCATTCATTCATTCAGCAAACTTTTTGAGACAGTGCATGAAGGGGTGGAGACTCAGATGAATGAATGAAGTGAAATCCCTGCTTATATTTGAGATTTCTGTTTCTTCACTGAGTAGCTCCCACTTTCATTTCACAGATCATTTCCTTTATTGAGGTAACCTCTCCCCACTGGAGACAGTGTGATGGGGACATAATTGGGGGTTGTGCTCTACTCTGGCCAAGGAGCGGGCCTTTGTGCTTAACAAGGCCAGTCCACCATCCCCTCCCTACAACTTGATGCTGAACATAGGGACAACAGCTGAAGAGATCTGAGATTCTATTTCCATATTAGCTTCCTGGAGCATCCTTGGTTCATTCCCAAGGCCCATTCTCCAAACTCACATTGATTTCTTGAGCCCTGACCTTCTTCCAATAAACTCCCTTGCTGTTTTAAGTTAGCCAGGGCAATCTCTGTCACCTACAACCAAGGAGCCCTGAATTATACAGGTAAGAAGTGTGTGCAGTAGGGGTGAAGGGCGAGGGCACGTAATTCAGCCTGAAGAGGTCAGGGAAGGCATCCTGGAGGAAGTGACATCTGAACTGAATGTTGGAGGAGTAATAAGATATAGAAAGGGATGGGGGAAGGGTACACAGGCTGAGGGAGAAGGATGCTCATAAAAAAACATCAGTAGTTTCTGTTGGGCACTTTTCTTACTTAGCTCGTGTAACAACTCCTTGAGGCTGGTGCTATCACTGCTCTTGTTTTATAGACTTAGACAAGACTCAGAGAGGCAGTGTAATTTGCCCAAGGCCACACAGCTAATACATGGTAAAGATGGGGTTTGTGCCTAGTTCCATCAGCCTCCAGAGGTCTTGATTTCACATTAGGTGGATTAATATTTAGTCTCCAGACACCCAGTTGAGGGGCCATTCTGGTCAGCTGACAATATTTCTCCTGGGGCAGTGGTGGTCTTTTCGGTAGTGATTCCCATTTCTGGGCGTTCCTCAAGGAGGCCTCTCTGCAGGCATGTGGGGCTAATGGCTGAGTAGTTTCTATTTTCTCAGTAAGAGTTATCGTTTATTTCTTTTTAGGAGTTTCGGCAATTAGAGGGGCCAGGTGGCAGGCCCTTGTGAATTGCCTTTGTTTGTGGATCTGATGCAGCCACAAACAGCGAAGCAGGGAGCTGCTGTGCATCTAGCTTCTGGGAGGGCATGAGGGGCTGTCAAGAGCAGAGAGAGCCTGGAATGCAGCCAAGGGCAAGGCCAAGTCAGGGAGGGAGGGCTTCCAGATGGTGTGTGTGTGTGTGTGTGTGTGTCTGTGTGTGTGTGTATGTTTATGTATGAAAGAGATAGAGGATGAGGGTTGGGGGACAGGACATGGGCTGAATTTCCACAGCCTAAATTAATTTCTCCTTTTCTTAGCTTCCCCCTTTCTTCCTTCCTTCAGTTTATGCATTTATTTTTCTCCTTTCAAATATTACAGTTCATTTTAAAGAAAAATTCAGTTATAAAAATGGAAAACAAATAGAACCCAAGTTCATGACCTCCAAATCAATCACTGTTTACAATCTGTCACTTTGGGAGGCTGAGGCAGGCAGAAAACTTGAGGTCAGGAGTTCCAGACCAGCCTGGCTAACATGATGAAACCCCATCTCTATTGAAAACACAAAAATTTGCTGAGCGTGGTGGCGGGCACCTGTAGTCCCAGCTACTCAGGAGGCCGAGGCACGAGAATTGCTTGAACCTGGGAGGCAGAAGTTGCAGTAAGCTGAGATAGTGCCACTGCACTCCAGCCTGGGTGACAGTGTCACTCCAGCCTGGATGGCAGAGTGAGATTCTGTCTTAAAAAGAAAAAAAGTCTGTGATCACCCACTTTTGTCCTCTTCTGTAATCTTTTACAAAAATAACTAAGTGGGTAATGGGTGCACCAAGATCTCAGAAATCACCACTAAAGAACTTATATAACTAAATACCACCTGTTTCCCAAAAATCTACTGAAACAAGAAAAAAAATTTTAAACCCCAACTGAGTGGTATATCATATATATTTTTATAGCAGAAATTTTTGTTGACTGCATAGTTTGCTTGGTTTTACAACTGTTTATTGGGTGTCTTCTGTGTGTCAGGCACGATTGTAGGTGTTGAGGATATATCGCTGAACAAAAAGATAGACATCCCTGTCCTCCAAGTACAGCCAAAGTCCTCACTGAGACTTACGAGACTCTGTGTGATCTGCCCTCCATGTTGTTTCCCTGACATCATCTCCTGCCACGATCCTTTGTTTCCTCTGATGCAGCCACAATAGTCTCTTCTCTATTCTTTGAACAAGGCAACGAGGGAAACGCCTGCCTCAGAGTCTTTGCACTTGGTCTCTTTGTCATAAAGCCTCTTCCCTTAGATATTACATGATCACTCTCATTTCCTTCAAGTCTTTACTTCTTAACAATGCCTTCTCTGGCCACCCTCTTTAAAATTTCCAGTTCTACCCAACTAACTCATACCCTTATCTGCTTTAAAGTTTCACCCTAGTGTGTATCGCTAACAGCCTGATTTCTTTTTCTTTGTTGTTATTATGTTCAGTAGAGTATACACTCCCTAAGGGCAGGGATTTTTGTCTGTTTTGCTCACTGTTGTATCTCCAGTGCCCAGAATTGGCACATACCCATCGTTTAATAATGTTTGCTAAACTAATTGAATGAATAAATATAAACAAGTCGACTTATATATGTTTCCCAAAATGACGGGCATAAATACCATCTTATTTTAGTTTTTACTTTTTTGACTATAGATGAGGCTATGCATCTTTCCATGGTATTTATTATTTGTGTTTCTTCTCCTGTGAACTGTCAATTTTTCTCCCAAGTTGCTTATTTTATTCTTATAATTTACAGGAACTCTCTGTATACTGTTGCTTTTAACTCTTTGTTGGGTATGTGCATTGCAGATGTTTTCTCTGGTCTGTAGTTTCTAAAAAATTATGGGTTGCCTTTACTTATGATTTGTTCTGTTGTGTATAATTTTTAAAAAAATCTCTGTTGTAGAGTTTACATTTTAATGGGATGAGACAATAAAAAGAATAAAAAATAAACAGTTATACAGCACACATATATTGTAATCTATACACAAATATTAGAAGGACATAAGTAGGAGGAAGAAAAATAAAGAGGGAAGGGGATAAGTAGTATGTGTAATTTAAAGGGAATGGTCAGGAAAGGAGTCACGGAGAGAGACACTGGAGCAAGGACGAGGTGTGCACATTTGTTAGTACTGTGATAGGAACTAGCCCAAACCTGGGTGCAGACTGCTGGTTATGCTTAAACCCACAGCCACTGTTTTACCCAGGCTTAGCAACACAGCAGCATGTAACCCCCTGCAGCACCCCTTGCTGTGAGAGAAAGTTCTACATAACTCTAGGTGATCTGGAGGGAATGGGTAAATGTTATCATTCCCCTAACTATACCCTCACTGGCTCCGCATACCAGCACTTCTGTAATGACACCCTCCTATTGAGCTGTAACAGAACAGAGTTTTACTATACTGCCCCGGACTCATCTTGGTTAGCCTGCACTTTCGGTCTCACTAACTGCATTTCCACTTATCAGTTCAACAATTTCTCCAGACCTGTACTCTATACACTTTGATTTTTTTTTTCTGTGTAAAAACATTTATTTTTACTAATGTTTACAATACAGGAATTAAAGAAAAAAAAGACATCTCAACTCCAAAGCGACAGTGAGTTAGGGCCTGCCTGCGGCCAAGGGGGAAGGCTACTCCAGGGTGTCCTGGCATGGACTGTCCTCCCACTACCTAATGTCAGTGCCACTAAGCAGAAAACTTGAGGAATTAGGGTGTAAAGACCTTACCAGCTGCTAGTGAGCGTGCAAGGGAAGAAAGGGATGTCTATGTGGCTTCCCCATGAGCTGAGAGCCAGGATACATGGGGCAGGTGGCAGAGGCTCCCAATTCAGTTAAGGGCAGGAGGCTAAATGCCCAGGTCCAGGAAGAACAAAAAGGGGATTTTGCCCCGTGTAAATATCCACAGTGGGCCACAAGGTTTAGCCCCTGTTGCCCCCTCTGACTCAACTACACATGGGAAGCAAATTCCTCTACTTGTACCCCTACTAGTAGGACTTGGAATTGCCGGGTCTGCAGCTGTAGGAATCTCAGCCCTAGTGACTGGGGACCAGAACTTCAAGGCCCTATCCCAACATATAGACTCAGATATACACCATTTAGCAAAATCTGTTTCCAAACTTGCAGACCAGGTGGACTCCCTAGCCGAGATGGTACTTCAAATAGACGAGGGCTGGACTTACTGTTTCTAAAACAAGGGGGGCTCTGTGCAGCTCTCAATGAGCAATGCTGTTTTTACGCTAATAAATCTGGACTTATCCGAGACAGCCTTGCTCTAGTTAGGCAAAGTCTAGAGACCAGAAAACACCTCTGAGAAGCTTCTGAAAGTTGGTGTCAAAGAATGTTCTCCTGGTCCCCCTGGATCACCTCCCTACTCACCGGATTGGCAGGACCCCTACTCATATTGGGACTAATGTTTGGCCCTTGCCTTTTAAATCAGCTGCTCAAAATAATCCAGAGAAGAATCAATTCTGTGAAGTTAATGGTCCTAAGATCCCAGTATGGGTCCTTGAGCCAGACTGACCAAACAGCCTTAATCAGGGAATCAGTGATTTGATTCACGTACAAACAACAGGGGGGAATGAGGTAGGGGCTAAAACAGAAGCCTAAGCACCGCCATATTATAGAGAAGCCACCTGGGCCCTGGGCAGAGGTTTAGTTCTCAGAACTGTTACTGTACTGAAATTCTCAGAAGTGTTAAGGGTAAACATTTCCACTGCTACCCTCCTCCCCTTGCAACAAACCAAAGATTTTAGCTTCTGTACAGACAGCTTGCCTTGCACACCCCTGTGCCCCCCTGAACAAGGATGTGGTTTTGCAGCTTAAATGCCTTGCTCCCCCTGAGCTCGGAGCCACGGGTTGCAATAAAGACCCTGCGATTTGGCATACTTTTGTCTTGGTGTTGATTTTCTGTGCTCACCCCGGTGCAATAGTACTGCTTCAGTTGTAAGTTGCAGAAACTTCCTTATCTTGTTAATTCAAAAGGACATATATTAGAAGGATGATATTGGACAGATCATGGACTCCCAGGGCGGGTGTGTGCCTGGGACATGAAAAGGTTGACACAGAAAACTGGAGATTGCACTAGAATACAGCAGTCCATCTCTACTTTTTTCTGCACACGTGTTTCAGCTTTCTTAGCAGACGGAATCTCTCTGCCACTTAGTCCACGTGGAGTGCAAAAGATGGCTCCTGACCATGTTCAGGCCTTACAGGTCCAGTTACCCAGGGAGACTGATTTTCTTGGTTCCAATTCTGTATTTCCAAGGAATGGAATCTTATTGGCTGGGCTTGGATGAGGTGTTCATCCCTAGTCCAATCAGCAGCAGGAATAGTCTCATTGTACAAACTGGGGTGGATTAAGGATATGGCGGTTGTAAGACCCCATTTAAACACTGATTATGCATGCAACGTGCATGGGCAAGACACACACACACACAAATACACACACACACACACACACATAATGAGGCTTCTCATCTGCTATTCTAAGTACTTGATGTGGGATTTCCACCTTGACTTTATAGTCAGAAAAATCTCCTTTGTTTTTAATTAAAGAGATAATTGGACTTTTTTTTTAAGTGAACTAGAGATCAGGGGGTTATCTCCCCGCTGAAAGCACAGAGTTCTTTGGAAACAAATTCCTTCTTGTTATGACTACTCATGATGCCAACCAATGGTGCCAATTACAGCAGTCAATCTTAGATTTTTCTGCAGCTTGACATTTATCTAGTTTGCCTCTCAGTTTTGCTGATAGCAACTGGAGGAAGGATTAGAGTTCTTACTTGGAAAGGCCAATAATCAAAGGCCCAGGAGCCATTTGAATCCTCCTCTGTCCTTTCTAGTTCTGACTCGACTCTGACTCATGTGATATGGTTTGGCCTTGTCCCCACCCAAATCTCACATTGAATTGTAATAATCCCCACATGTCAAGGGCAGGGCCAGGTGGAGATAACTGAATCATAGGAGCCGTTCCCCCACACTATTCTCTTGGTAGTGAATAAGTGTCATGAGATCTGAAGGTTTTATAAATGGGAGTTCCCCTGCACGAGCTCTCTTGCCTGCCTCCATATGTGACGTGACTTTGCTCCTCATTCGCCTCTCCTTATGATTGTGAGGCCTCCCCAACCTTGTGGAACTGGGAGCCAAATAAATTCTTTCTTTTATAAATTACCCAGTCTCTGGTATGTCTTTATTAGCAGCATCAAGACAGACTAATACATCATGTAAAGAAATTAGGGATACAAAATGGGGATTGCAGAATGGAACAGTTTTTGTCTTAAAAGAGCTTGTGGTTTTAGTGGAGAGATAGACTAATCACACCCATCAACCTGTGATTATAAACAGAGATAATACTGTAAAGGAAAGAAACACATTCATGAAAATGCACGGTAACAAAAGGAGACTAGGTTGGGGGGTTAGAAAGGAAGTGACATCAGAGTTGATATATAAAGGTAGGGAATTAACCAGGTGAGGGAGAGGCCCAGGGTGTTAGGAGAGAGCAGCCTATGTCAAGGTCCTATGGTAGGACATTTGAGGTCCCAGTCTCTCTTGCCTAAGGGCCTCCTATTCCTCATTTGGAAAACCTCATTGCCTCCAAATACGGTGGGACATCTGAGCGACTATGAGGAGGCCAGTGTGGCGGGTAGGCAGAGAGTGATCAGGTGGGTAGTTCAATAAGAAGGGAGGCAGAGCACACCCTATATGTGTGGTCTTCTGAGCTATGATGAGTATATTGGTTATCTAAAGGACAATGAGAGGCCATTTAATGGACTTTAAGTGGGGACAACATTATTATATCTGTGTTTTGAAAAGGTTCTCTGCCTGAAGATTAGATTGGAGCTAGAGTGACTGTAGCAAAGTCAGAAAGGCATAACTTGCAATTTTCCAGGCAAGAGACGGAAATGGGTTAGATGAGTGTGGTTTAGGTTGAGACAGAGATAAGAAGATGGATTTGACATATTCAAAAGCAATTTAATAGAGAAAATAGACAGGGCCCAGTGATAGGTTAGAAAAGGAGAGAGAAAGGAGAAAGAGAAAGGGAGGGGGAGAGGGGAAGGGAGATGGGGAGGGGGAAGGGGAAAGAAGAGGTGAAGTGAGGATGAGGAAAGAGGGGAAGCCATGAATGATGCCAAGTGACTTGGGGCACCGCGTTGATGGCTCTTAAAGATTGGGTGTGTTGGAATAGAAGAAGATGATGACTTTGACCTTGGACATGCTGAGCATGGAATACATTTTAGACAACAAATATGATGTATTATGTTCAACAAAAGATGTTGAATACACAGTATTTTATAAGAGTGTGTAGTTGAGAAGAGAAAACTCTCCTGGTAGATATTTGAAAGTGTTTGTCAATAAGTGGCAGTTTAATTTTGGGCATGGATAAAACAACCTAGAGAGAGAATAGAGTAAGCCTTGGTGTTCCTCACGAAAACTCAGCCAAAAGGCAAAGTCCAACATGCCTCCTTTTTTCAACACTCACTATAAACACAACAAAATAGACATCTCTTCTTTCTCCGTGGGGCAGAAAAAGGTGTGGTGAAACAAAGTGAATTTTAAGCAATGAGAAGCAGTCTATATATATGAAGTGAGGGCAGCAATTCCTACCTCCTGGGATAGGATCATATGGCTGGGTTTTATTGGCCTGCATTAGTGGCTCAATAACAGGGGCAAGTGGTTGCCTTAGAAGCCTCTCCTAATCACAGCCGAAGCATGACTGCATCACTGCAGAATGATGATACTTGGGGTCCCGATCTCTCTTGCCTCTTATAGGTCTTCCTGTTATTCCGTAGGTCCCATTCCATAGGTCTTGCTTCCCATGGGCCCTCCTATTCCACATTTGGAAAAGGCTATTGCTTCTCTTAGCAAGAGCAACACATGGATCACTGCATCAGGGTATAGAAACCTCATTCCAGGACCTCTAGCTTGGCATGACAGCGAAGTCTCTAGTCACTTAGAGAGCAGGAGGTGGCTGCATAGACAGCAATAATGGAAGAACAGTAGCAATGAGCATCAGGAAAAACAGCTTCTGAGAGATGAACTGGGGAGTCTGGCCTTGGGAGAATGTATCTGAATTGATACCTGACACCTAGCCTGATATTAGGACATATTAGTGTTAAAAAGACCAAAGAAGTACTATTTTTTTTCCTGCACATTTGGGCAGGTAAAGTCTCCCTGTTGAGGCACTCTCAAGTATCAGTAACAGGGTGGCATCACATGTCCCCAACGCAGCGGAAACTGGGGATACCGCTCGCAGACATTTAGATGATGTGCAAGCTTTCCCATGATTAATGAACGGCAATGAGCCCTAGAGCATTATGTTGGTGAAAAATGGGAGAAGATGTTGCTGTTGGTCTGAGAAGATGTGGGAAGAGGGTCAACACGCCATTCTGGGCTATGGAAATAGCAGTGGAACACTCTTTTAAGAGTAAAGAAAGCTGGGCTTGCTGATTCTTCAGCCCCTAATCTTTGAAGTCCTGGGATGATCTTGAGCAAAGAATTCTACCTTTCTGAGAGCTTTCAAAGACCCTTTCAGAGAACGGGAGTGATGACATGAGGCTTGCTTAGCAGAATAATTTTCTCCAAAAGGGATGAATTTTTTTCTCTGGATGACTGCCTCTCATTTATGAAGACTTTGTGCCATTTCCCCACGATCTGGGTTGTACTAGTTACCATTTACTGAGCACCTCCTAGACACAAGACATTGTCCCAGGCACTTTACATGTGCTACCTCACTCGATCCTATGTGGTAGAAGAGATTATATGTCCCCATTGAAAGATGCGAAATTCAGACCTTAGAGAAGTTAAACAATTCACCCAAGGTTACACAGCCAGGAAGGGGCAAGGCTGCTGTACCCACACGGGTCTGCTGAGGGCAAAGCAGGTGTGCTTTTTCTTTTGCTAGACAGACTAGAATAACTAGCAGTTCTTTGCATTCTCTAACTCTCTCAGGATGAGGTACAAAACTCTTCAGAAAAAGCTTAGCGTTGCAAAACCAAGCATCCTGGAATGAAACTGTAAAAAGTACATTTCAAAAGAACATAATGAGGTTTTAAAAAAATGTCTTTTCATTGTTTTTCTTTTTTCCTTATTATGAAAGCAATTCATGTTCACTATGGAAATTTGGAAAATACAGAAAAATATAAAGAAGAAAATAAAAATCACTCTAATCTTATTACACAAAGAAAATTGCTGTTAACATTTATTTTATCTCTCAACAGTCTTTAGTACGCCTAAATGTACATACATATATATTTTTAACATAATTGGGATTGTCCTGCCAAATTGCCTTCCAGAACGGTTGAGCTAATTTACATTCCCACCAGCAGTGTTGGAACATATACCCCTCACCCTGGCCAGTACAGAGGTTTTTTTTTTTTCTCTCTCTCTCTTTTGTCTTTGCAAGTATAATATGTTTAAAAGCCAGTTTTATTGTTTCCATTTGCATTTTTTGATACTGAAAACACTGACTTAATAAAAATTTAAACATTTTCAAAGCTTATTAGACATATATATTCTACTGATAATTATGTTTTTCGTTAATCTTTTATTGGAGTTTTAGTTTTCTTTTATATGTCTTATTGATTTGTAAGAGCTCTTTACATATGACAGAGTTTCTTTTTTATTTGTCTGGGCTAGTTGGGAGAAATGAACAGTTTCTCCTTTGTCCTTTATCTTTATTAAAATTTCTTCTTAAGAAGTTGGTGTTTGGTATTCTAATTTAGCTAACGATTTTTGGAGGAGCAAAAAAGTTCAAAGTTTCTTAAAAAATCTTGATCAAATATATAGATATTTTCTTTTTGTTAAAAGTTTAAAAGGTATATTTAAAACTTTATCCCATCACTCTAGATTATTCATTAGCTAACCAATGCCCCCTAGTTTCCCCAGCTTCGGTGGAAGGTAGGTATCCTCTGCAGAAAGTAGAGGAGATGGAGTCTGATTTAAGTCACTTGGAGAAGAAAAAGTAAATGGAGAGGAAAGAGGAAGCAGCAGAGAAGCCTACTTTTATTATGTCCATTTTTACTAATGAAGAAACTGAGGACTAGAGAAGTAGAGCCAGCTGCCCAAGGTCACTCATCAAGTTGTGGACTGAGTCATCTGTTCAGATTTTTAAGGAGCGGGAGAAACCTTCACCAGGCCTCCTGCATCCGTCCATCCTAGTTAGTGCTTGATGGGAGTTCTTCCTTCCGGATCTTGTCTGCATTTTGAACAATTAAGAACAATAGAGAAGTGAGTCACCGGTGAAAGTTCCTTTCTCCAGGTATGGTAGAAGTTTATGAAAACAGTTAAAACCAATTATAATTGACCCTTGAAGAACAAGGAGATTAGAGGCACTTGACTTGACCCCCTGCTCAGTCAAAAATCTGCATATAACTTTTGAATCCCCCAAAACTTAACTAATAGTAACCCACAGTTGACGGGAAGCCTTACCAAAATATAAAAGTCGACGAACACGTATCTTGTATGTTACATGTATTTTATACTTACCGTAAAGTAAGCTAAAGAAAATGTTTAAGAAAATCATAAGAAATAGAAAAAAGATTTACTATTCATTACATGAGAGTGGATCATCATAAAGGTCTTCATTCTCATCGTCTTCATGTTGAGAAAACAGAGGAGGAGAAGAAAGGGGAGAGGTGGTTCTTGCTGACTCAGAGGTGGCAGAGGCAGAAGAAAATCCAAGTATAAATGGGCTTATGCAGTCCAAACCCATGTTGTTAATGGGCCAACTGTACATTCAAGGATCAAAAGTAATTTTTGGTGAGTTGTATCTAGGATTGCCCAAGCCACAATTCCTTTCTGGTGACAAAAGTAGTTGGAGGTTAATCATCGGCTAGGCTGCTACTTTTATTAAGGATGTGGGACTACAGCCCTGTTGGGAGAGACTGGGTAGATTTCCTAATGTCTTGTAGTATGTCAAGCACGATATTCTGTCAACTGGGGGCCAAACTGGAGTTGTTTGGATGCAGGTACTCTAATAAGGCACTCTATTCAATCTTCACAACAGCTTTAAAAAGCAGGCACTGTTACAGGAAAGGGGTCCTGATCCAGACCCCAAGAGAGGGTTCTTGGATCTCACGCAAGAAAGAATTCAGAGCCAATCTGTAAAGTGATAACAAGTTTATTAGGAAAGTAAAGGAACAAAAAATGGATACTCCATAGACAGCAGCCCCAAGGGCTGCTGGGTGCCCATTTTTATGGTTATTTCTTGATTATATGCTAAACAAGGGGTGGAGTATTCATGCATCACCTTTTTAGACCATGTAGGGTAACTTCCTGATGTTGCCATGACTTTTGTAAACTGTCATGAAGCTGGTGGGAGTGTAGTAGTGAGGACGACCAGAGGTCACTCTCATGCCATCGTGGTTTTGGTGGGTTTTAGCCGGCTTCTTTACTGCAAACTGTTTTATTAGCAAGGTCTTTATGACCTGTATTTTGTGCTGACCTTCCATCTCACCCTGTGACTTAGAATGCCTAACCGTCTGGGAATGCAGCCCAGTAGGTTTCAGCCTTATTTTACTCAGCTTCTGTTTAAGATGGAGTTGCTCTGGTTCAGAAGCCTCTGACAGTACCAACTTTATTCCCATTTTACCGATAGAGAAACTGAAGCACAGCGTTTAAGCCATTAAAGACTCCTTGACACATGGCCGAGGAATGACCAGGCCTTATTCCCAGGGTTGCTGTCACTCTCCCCAGTGTGATCTTCTGACTCAGCTACTTATGCTGATGAGGGCAAGTTAAAGCACAAGGTCTCTCATGCTGATAAAGGGCAAGGTGGAAATGCTGTGAAGATAATATACACTAACCTGCCTATGTATACCCCAGCGCAACTAGCAGCAGGTCCCCCAGTTGTATATCTATTACCACTTCCCTCTCTTCCTCATCCCCTTCCCACCCCAACCTCCACCTGGAAGATCTGCCTCATCAAACTTCTTTCTCATCAGAGGGAGACAGTGTTTCTCTCCAGAGTGGCTCTTGGCGTGTAATTACTAATCAGATGTAGGCAATCAAGAAGCATTTCCATCCCCCCATTTTCCTTCTCTCCTTCCCTCAAGGGACACCTTTCTGGGGGAAGGTGACTCCTTCAGGAGTTCAGATTAACATCAACAACAGGGGTGGGGAGGCGGGGAGAGGCTGAAGAAAGGCATCAAACTCGTTTGCAAATTGCAAATGACAAGGCATCTTTTGCTGCTGGTTTGCTCTCTGCTATTTTAAGGGGCCTCATTTAGCATAATATTTGCATCATTTGTGTCTTACCGGATAATTAGGAGTAGAGACAAATTCTTCTCATTCCCAGACTAAGGGCATTGGGGTGGAGAAGAAAGGAATCTCTGGAGATGTCTCAGGCTGGAAAGCTGTTAAAAGTTACTCCCTCCAGCCCCACTCTTGCTAAAATTCCCAGAACATTAGACATTCTGAACTGGGGTCATTGCTCATTGTTTGACTTCAGGGACCCCTCTGGAACTCTAAGTAGAATTTTGTGTTTATAAAATTGCTTGCAATTTTTTTTTTCCCTTGGAGAGAAGGTACATAGCTTTCACCAGCCTCAGAAGTCTGCAACTCTCAAATTAAATGACATACAGTGGGCATCTGCTTTGCGTCACCAACATCCATTTACCCTTTTCAAGTCCCAGCATCTTGTTTTTCCTTTGGGGAAATCAACCGTCTTCCATCCTCATTCCATTTTAGGTCTGCCCTATAGGACTTTCTGTGATGATGGAAATGTGCTCTAGAATCCACTTTTCCAAAGAGGGCCAGGAAGCTGCCCGTGCTTTATGCAGCAGCCATGAGGGTCCCTGGTGGTGGTCTACATTTTAGCCTGGTTTCTCCGGAAGCCTGTCAGATTGTCCCTTCCCTCTCATTTACTTGTGTTTCCAGTGGCTACTGCGGTAATGAGTCAATGGCTGAATATATTTAAATGCAAAATACTATTATCCTTCATTAAGAGGCTTGTCACCACTGGCCTCTGTAGAAGAGAGTGATTATGCTATTAAAGGCCGCTTGACACATGGCCCGGGAATGACCAGGCCTTATTCCCAGGGTTACTGCTGCTCTCCCCAGGATGATCTTCTTCTGACTCAGCTGCTTATGCTGGTGAGGGCAAGTCAAATCCCTGCGAAGCCAAATTTGTAGTTGGGGGAGGGTGTCAAGGGCTTAGGACAATGCTGCCTTTTTCCAGCATCCTCCCAGGTGTCTGAGTAGAATCCTGTTCCTTGCTAGAGATCCACTTCCCGTCTCTCTTAGCACCGGGTTCTCAAGCCTGACTTGACATCCTTCTTCTCTTTCAATATCCTTTTAGAAAATGTGACTCTCCTCGAATAGTCCACCGTTCAACTTTTAAAATCTAATCCTTGCCTAGGACAGGATTTGACAGTAGTTAATAGCAGTATAGGCTGTGGAGTTGGGCATAACCATGTTTATAATTCTGCCACTTATTCACCATGTGACCTTGAATAAGGGCAGACAATTTTCTTTAAGCCTGTTCGCTTAATTTCAAATAGGGATAAATAATGTGGTAGACACTGTTGGTCCCTACTCAGTAGCCATGCCACATTTCTTCTTTTCGTGCCTATCTTTCTCTAAAAAGGTTGAAAAAGCCAGATACATTCCCACCCTTTCTTGTAGCCAAGGGTAACCATGAAACCAAGTCTTGGCTAATGAGATAAAAGGAAAGTTGGCTTAGAGGATTCTGGAATAATTTTTTTCCAGTAAAAATGGAGTAGTACTTGAGAAGAGGTCTTTTGCTACCTTTCTTCCTTTCTGCTTTGAATGCTGTTTTGTGAGGTAGTGATGTCTGGAGCCATGGTAGCCATTTTGTGACCATGAGCCAACACATTCTTGAGTCTACAACTAGCACTCTGAGGTTGATGGAACAGCAGGATGTAAGAACCTGGATCTTTGATGGTGTCACTGAGATGCTGAACCAATGGTGGGGCATTCTACTTCTTTGTTCAGAATGTTCCTATTGCTTAAGTCTTTGGCAGTCATATTTCCTGTTATGGGCAGAGAAATATCATTTCTAAGTGATACATCAATCCCAGGCTCACAGGTTGTTGTAAGGAATAAATAACATAATATATGAAGAATTTCCCACATAGTCTCACAAGCGTGATAGCATACAATAAGAGCAGCATTTATTATTGGCAGAAATAGCAGTACCCAGAGATTCACAGGTGAGATTTGAGGAGGCATTGGGAAATTTGTGACGTGTAAAATTTGACCCTCTTTTGCCCTCCTTTCTTACCTGGATAGATATTGGAATCTGAAAATGTTAGCATCAGAAGGGAATCTTCAATCTTAGATTCAGCTTAACCCTTGTCTTTTTATGGACAGGAAAACTGTCCGTTGAAGTAGGAAAGAGACTCTCTGAAAGTCACATAAATCATGACACATGGTGGCAAAGCCAGGGCTGAAGATTGACATCTCTCGGATTTGGAGGCCAAAGTTCTTCTGCACTCAGTTGCCTCCATTCCTATTCCAACAAACTCAAAGGTTGTTGGCAGGGAGAGGTTAATAAAATGAGACATCATATGGGGAATTGTTGTGATTCTTAGTGCATGTGGTTTAATGTTTTGCTTCTCTGTCAAATGGGCAGACGATACCCTGGAAGGGGAAGGGTGTTATGTTAGCTGGAGGCTCTGTGCCTTGCTGGGTGGTACATCTATATTCATGGATTCATTAATCCATTCACCGATTGATTCATTTATTCAAGAACTATTTACAAAGTGCCTACTCTAAGCTAGACACTGGGTAGATTTTATTTAGAATTTGTGGGAATGGGCCAGGTGCGGTGGGCTCACGCCTTTAATCCCAGCACTTTGGGAGGCTGAAGAGGGCAGATCATTTGAGGCCAGGATTTTGGGACCAGCCTGGTCAACATAGCAAAACCCCGTCTCTACTAAAAATACAAAAAATTAGCCGGGTGTGGTCTGAGCTACTCAGGAGGCTAAGGCACGAGAATTGCTTGAACCTGGGAGGTGGAAGTTAAAGTAAGCTGAGACGGCACCACTGCACTTCAGCCTGGGTGACAGAATGAGTCTCTGTCTCTAAAATAAAATAAAATATAAAATAAAATAGGCCGGGCGTGGTGGCTCACACCTGTAATCCTAGCACTTTGGGAGGCTGAGGCAGGTGGATCACCTGAGGTCAGGAGTTCAAGAACAGCCTGGCCAACATGGTGAAAACCTGTATCTACTAAAAATACAAAAATTAGCTGGGCGTGGTGGTGCACCCCTGTAGTCCCAGTTACTCGGGAGGCTGAGGCAGGATAATCACTTGAACCCAGGAGGCAGAGGTTGCAGTGAGCTGAGATCATGCTGCTGCACTCCAACCTGGGGGACAGAACGAGACTCCATCTCAAAAAAATAAGTTAAATAAAATAAAGTGACATTTATGGGAATGAATTGGGGCAGAGAGTGGTAAGTGAAACTCCTACTCTCCCCCCCACCACTCCTGGAAAAGCCTTATTTTTTGTCAAGTAAAATTGTCACATGTAAGAGTGGATTTATAATCCACTTGTCATAGTGGATTCTTTTCTGTTTGGATTCTCCAATAATGTACCATAAAACCTGATGCTATTCCCTATTTCTGGGATTACCTTTTTTGAGACGTGTATTGAGGTCTTAGTTACTCAGTGAAGATTTGGGAATGGTCGCACTGATTTCCAGGCCTCTTTCCTTGCAGGGTGAGGGATTACACTGAGATGGGGCCTGGAGCCTGGAAACTTCACATAGGAAGTAAAAAGACCTGACTTTGGAGATGGGCAACTTGGGACTGAAGACAGATGGCAGTGGGGAGAGGGTGAAGAAAGGTAGAAGAACCTAACCTTTCAGGTCAGAGGGGCTTGTATTCTAATTCTCCCCTGCCAATTCCCAGCTGGGTGACCTTGGGTAAGCTGCTCGCCCTCTCCGTGCCTCATGGATCTATAAAGTGTTGTAGAGATACAATGAGAGGCCGTATTTAGAGCTCTTTGCATAGTGGTTGGCGCACACACTATCCCAAGATAAGGATTTGGGTGCCAGTAGTGTATCTGGAAGGTGATCCCAAGAAGTACCCTTGGTGGTGAGTGAAGTTACAAAGGAAAGGGAAAAAGTCAATACAGGGCTATTATTGGGTAAACTAACGCTAGGGGCAACTGAAGCTCAATCCACTGCAGGCTTCTGGGAGATGTGGTAGAACATCTCTCAGAGTCAACTCACTTATGAAGCAAAGAAGCTGGGCCATTTATCCTCCAACTCCCACCCACTATGGGGTAAGTAAGTGCTGCCACTGGGACACGAACTCCCAGAACTTCCAGTATGTTCCGAGCGAGCAGGGAGGAAGCTTTCATGTGGATTCCTGCTGTGCAACGCTCTTTACTCTTGGAACAGTGAGCACCGAGGACGCATGGATAGACTGATGTGAGTTCAAAGTTACATTCTACCACTTACCACTAGATACGTTTTCTTGAGCAAATCATCTACTCTCCTGGCTACTCAAAGTGTAGTCTATGGAGGCATGGGTGTCACCAGGAAGCTGTTAGAAATGCAGGTTTGCGGCCCCCATCCTGGATGTATTAGCTATCTATCACTGCCAAACAAATTATCCCCAACCAAGCAGCTCAATCACACATTTACTATCTTGGCCACAGTGTGTTACTTTCGTTGACATGTATGGGGGCTGCTGGTTTGCGGTTAAGGACAAGGGTGATTTAAGGCCAGAGGCCTTGGGGAGGAAGGAGAGAGAAATAAAGTCAGCTGAGTGTCTGTCCCTCTTTTTACCAACTCTCCACACCTAGCCTAATGGCCTAATTCTGAGGTCCAATAAAGTCAGCAGCTGTGATGAAAAGTCAAAGCTGTCTGGTTTAAGAAATATGTCAGATGCTGCAACCAAGCAAAGCTTCTTGGGGATAAAGTGAGAGCTTGTCTTAAGGAAAATTTCATCTCATCATCTCTGCTCGAGGCCTCAGTGCCGAAGGTTCATGTTGGCCTTTAGAGGATATGGCTGGGGATGGGGGCAAAAGTCAAGGAGAGCGCTCTGAGCGACTGTAAGACCCAGCTTTCTGCTGGCGCAAGGAGAGAATCAGGAATACCAGTGGGGAGGCTACTGCAAGAATCTAGGTAAGAGATGATGAGGGGTTGGACTAGATGGAGCTGGTTAGAAGTGGCCAGATTCTGAATACATAGATGAAGAGTTTCCAACAAGCACAAGCATGAGTTTGAGATTTGTTTTCTCCACTTTTCACAGCTGTCCAGGTCATGGGGGTCTGGGTAACTGAGATTCTTTGGCACCAAAGGAGCTACTAAGACCCTTGGCTCCTTCACAGGGCTGCATAGATCAAACATGTCGCACCTAGGAGTTATTGCTGGCAACATCTTTAGTCTTTCTGGCAGGGAGATCAGTGGAAGTTTTTATCTTAATTAAGTTACATGGGGTGCCGTCATCCATCCATCTTCTCCAATTAACCTGGGAGAGAATGTGAGGATGATGGTGGCGGGGAAGACAGCCCCAAGCTGATAAATATGGATCAAAACAAACTTGTTGGAGTCTGAGGACTCATCACAAAGGAGGATAGAGGAAAAGAGGATTTGTCAAAGATGTTTTGGTGGAGAAAGGAGTTCAGAAGGCTGTCTTCTGGTGGAGGATTGATTTAGGAATCAATCCAGTGGACTGAGCAGTGCTTCCTAAGCTTGCCTGAATGAGAAAACACCATCTGCACTCCCCAGACTTGTGGTCAGAATGCTGAGACCATGGAATCTACTGATGTCTGCAGCTGGGGTGGCTTGAGTAGGCTGTCACAGCTGGATGTGATGTGGTGGCATATCATTCTGGATATACATTAAACTCATCAGTAGAGAACTAGAAAGATGAAGGAAGAAAGGAGAGAAGGAAGAAGGGAGAAAAAGAGGAACAAAAAAAGGAGGGAGGGAGGAAAGGCAGGAAAGAGGAAAGGTGGGATGGGGTATGGAGGGAAGGAAAGAAGGAAGGAGGAAGTGAGTGAGAAATGAGAAAAGAAAGGAAAGAAGAAGGTGGATAGGGGTTGGGCACAGTGGCTCACACTTGTAATCTCAGCTCTTTGGGAGGCTGAGACAGGCAGATCACTTGAGCTTGGGAGCTCGAGACCAGCCTGGCCAACATGGTGAAATCCATCTCTGATAAAAATACACGAATTAGCCAAGTGTGGTGGTGCACACCTGTCATCCCAGCAACTCGAGCGGCTGAGATGGGAGGATCGCTTGAACCCAGGATGTTGAGGCTGTAGTGAGATGAGACTGTATGTCTCAAAAAACAAAACAAAAAAAGGCTGGGCGCAGTGGCTCATGTCTGTAATCCCAACACTTTGGGAGGCCAAGGGGGACAGATCACGAGGGCAGGAGATCAAGACCATCCTGGCTATCATGGTGAAATCCCATCTCTACTAAACATACAAAAAATTAGCCTGGTGTGGTGGCTCATGCCTGTCATACTAGCTACTGGGAGGTTCAGGCAGGAGAGAATTGCTTGAACCTAGGAGGCAGAGGTTGCAGTGAGCCGAGATCGTGCCACTGCACTCCAGCCTGTGTGACAGAGCGAGACTCCATCTCAAAAAAAAAAAAAAAAAAAGGGGGGGAAGGAGGGAAGGAATGAGGGAAGAAACTTAGGGTCCTATATGAGATTGCAACCTGTTGCACAGCCTGGGATAAAACGCCCTAGAATAAGGGCAGCGGGTTTCTGTCCAAGGTGCTGAATTTTTGGCTCTCCCTTCTTTTGATGCCCCTTCTTGCTTCCTACATTATTTTGGGGGGTGGGAGGGAGCAAGGTTTCACTCTGTCACTCAGGCTGGAATCCAGTGGTACCATCTTGGCTCACTGCAACCTCTGCCTCCCAGGCTCAAGCAATCCTCCCACGTCAGCCTCCTCAGCAACTGGGACTACAGGCGTGCACCACCACACCCTGCTAATTTTTGCGTTTTTTTGTAGAGAAAGAGTTTTGTCATGTTGCGGTTGGTTTTGAACACCTGACCTCAAATGATCTGCCTGCTTTGGGCTCCTAAAGTGCTGGGATTACAGGCATTAGCCACCATGACTGGGTCTACATTCAGATTTTGATAAGTATTTATTAAGCACCTATCGCCCTTCACCACACTCCAGGTCCTGTGATACACCATGGAAATTCAGCAATGAGTAAAGCTGGCAAAAATTCCTGCCTAGTTAGAGCTTATGTTCTAGTGGGTGGAGATAGATAAGAATTAGGAGGAAAAAGGTAAATTGTTTAATAGAGGTGAAAAGTGCTTTGGGGAAAAAATAGAACAGAAAAGAGGAACAAGGAGGGCAAATTTTGATGCATCTGTAAATGGTATTGTCCGCTTAGGCATCAGTGAGATGGTGGCTTCTGAATAAACATTTGAGAGGAAGCGAGCTATTCAGGTTTGCCTATATTGTCACAACAATCGGTGGTATCGTTCACGTTTCCCACCAAATCCCTATTCTTTCCCACACCAGTCCTTTTGCTTATGATATATCTTCTTCCTGGTATGCTCTTCTCCCCAGCTGCGATCACTACTATGTCCAAAGTTGACCCCTTCTTTAAAAATCCCTGTATATTAATAAATATCATCTCCCTTAGAAAGCCTAACCTAATTGTCCTTTGACAGGAAGTGATATTAACTTTCACAGCACAGTATAGGCATCACTCCCTGGCTCTTTGTGTCTTTGACTGTGTTTCTGCATTGTTTAGGTCCTGAGGTTGTCCCCTCTATTCTGGAAATTCCTAAAAGGTAGAAACTCTGCCTTGATGGTTAAGATCACAGTGTCTGACACTTTTCAAAAGAAGATATTTATGCAGCCAACAAACATATGAAAAAAAGCTCATCATCACTGGTCATTAGAGAAATGCGAATCAAAACCACATTGAGATACCACCTCACAGCAGTTAGGATGGTGATCATTAGAACATCGGGAGACAACAGATGCTGGAGAGGATGTGGAGAAATAGGAACACTTTTACACTGTTAGTGGGAGTGTAAATTAATTCAACCATTGTGGAAGACAGTGTGGTGATTCCTCAAGAATCTAGACATAGAAATGCCATTTGACCCAGCAATCCCATTACTGGGTATATACCCAAAGGATTATAAATCATTTTATTATAAAGACACATGCACACAGATATTTATTGTGGCACTCTTCACAATAGCAAAGACTTGGAACCAATCTAAATGTCCATCAATGATAGACTAGATAAAGAAAATATGACACATATACACCATGGAATACTATGCAGCCATAAAAAAGGATGAGTTCATGTCCTTTGCAGGGACATGGATGAAGCTGGAAGCCATCATTCTCAGCAAGAACAGAAAACCAAACACTGCGTGTTCTTACTCATAAGTGGGTGTTGAACGATGAGAACACACGGACACAGGGAGGGAAACATCACACACGGGGGTCTGGGAGGTGGGGGCATAGTGGGGGAATGGCAGGGGATGGGGGGATTGGGGAGGGATAGCATTAGGAGAAATACCTAATGTCGATGACAGGGCGATGGATGCAGCAAACCACCACCATGGCACGTGTATACCTATGTAACAAACCTGCATGATCTGTACTTGTACCCCAGAACTTAAAGTATAATAAATAAATTATTTAAAAAAAGGTTATGGTGTCTGGAATCAGACAGACCTGCATCCAAATCCCAGTTTCTCTACTTGATAGCTGTGAGGTCTTGGACAACTCACTTTACTTCTGTGAACTTCAGTTTTCTTATCTGTAAAGAAGAGGTAATAATATCACCTGTCTAATGGGGTTGTTGTGGTAATTAAACATCAATGAATGAAAGACATTTAGCAAGATTCCTGGGACATGGTTAGCATTCAGGAAATGACAGCTGGCTTTATAATTACTTTTCCTCATATCCCCTCTGGCTATTCAAGGTCCTGACATACAGTTCTTACCCTATAAAATATGTGAATGAACACATTTCTTTATAAGTCTTTCTCAAAGAGTGGTCTATCAACCATATGTACAAGAACCAAGCAAGGGAACCTATTAAAATGCATATCCCTGAGCCCTCTAGCCCATCCCTCCTGAACTTAGAGGGCAGGAGCTCAAGAATCTGAATTTTAAACACTGTCAGGGTAATTCTTATACACACTATATTTTTAGAATCACTCGGAGTAAATACAGTGCAGAGATAAAAGACATTGACTCTGGAACTAGATTTTCTGGGCTTTAATTCTGGCTCCACCACAATGAAGCTGTGTAACCTTTGGCAAGGTATTTAACCTAACTCTTCCCAAGTTTTCCCCTCTGAAACATGGGGATGGTAATAATAGTAGCCATAATATAGAGTTCTTTTGGAGGCATGAATGTAGTAGATATATACATTTAGTAAGTATACACACACACACGATAGCTGATAGCTGTTCTAAGTTATACATCTGGCATACAGTGAGTCTTAGTTATTATATTCTGTTTGCAAGCAACCTCTGTGAATAGTCAGTTCACATGAATTTCACCAGGGGGCTTTTGAGATTGTTTCAGAGGTCTCCTTGCCTGACAGCCTTGCTTCACTCTGTGTGCACAGCTGTTCTGAAGACATGAACCTTAGTCAGAGGGAGAATGAACCCAAAATGAGCCTCAAGCGCTTGCCCTGCTGCTGCTACTGCTGGTAGGAAAATAGCATTCTCTCTCTCTTTAAAGAGTTCCTCTGGCAGATGTGCATACAGCTGTTGCACCTCCTTCCTGCAGGCAGAAAGCAGGCATATGCTACCAAGAGTTTGAGAAAGAATGCCATCACCAACTCACACAAGCAATGCCTGCAATGTCTTCCCTCCCCTTCTCTTCCTGAATTTCTCCTCAAGGAGGTCATGGGTGAGAGACATCTCTTAGTTTGAGCTACCTCTAGAGGGAGAACTTGAGGTGGGAAATCCCCAAGAGGGGAGAATTTCTAGGAGTGGAGAAGGAGGGAAAGAGGAGGCAATCTGGAAGGGTGGGTGTGGCTAGGATACACAAGGTTTGTTGGTTGAGTTTAGTTCTGACAACAGTGTCTTGCTGTGTGACCTTGGGAAAGTCACATTACCTCTCAGATTCTTATTTCAAGATGACCAGCACAGTGTAGCAGAGTGAGCGAAAGATTTGGAGCACAACCCATGTAGGCTGAAATCCTGGCTTTACCCATACCAGCTGTGTGACCTTGGACAAGGTGTCTTCATTTTGTATTCTTCGTTTACTCTAAAGAAAGATGGGGTGTGGAAACACTTGTCCTATGTGCGCAACAGGTTTACTGCAGAGATGAAGTGACCCAATGGATGTTCAAATACATCCAAAAATATGAAATGCTACAGATGAGTGAGGTTTCATCCACTCCATCTATGGAAACTTGACTCTCATCCCCCTGAGCCTCGGGCAATATTGTGTGGGCGCAAAGAATGGAAGACAAGCTGCCAGAAGAGGGGCTGCCTTGTTATGGGTGCTGCCTGCAGAATGATTAGGTTTCAACACACAGCTCACTCCATTTGCAAACAGCTCCAGGCATTGGCAGAGGAGAAGGACATGGCTTTCATCCATCATGATAATGCCTCCTTTTAGGAGGAAGTTTGGTGCTATGGTTGAGCACAAGAGGCGTAAGATGGGCTTATTTCAAATCCCAAGTCTATCACTTATGTCTTTGTGACTTTGGGAAAATCACTTCATCTCTCTGAGCCTCAACCTCCTTTTCGTGAAAATGGAATAATCATGCCTACCTGATTGCATTATGGAGGATTAAAAGGGATAAAGTGTATGTGAAATATTTTGCCCAAGGTATTGTACTTAATAGATTTTCAATGGACAAATGCTAGTTTTTATTTATTTATTTTTTGAGTCTGAGGAAAGGACAGCCTTCGTAGGGTTGAGAGGTGATCCCACAGCCACGGAAGTAGATATTTCATCAGCTGGAAATGTGAGGTATGTTCGAAAGAGCCCCAGACTCGGGATCACCGTGGCTGGAGGTTGAAACCCATTGCTGCTGTGTGATTTTCAGATGTGCCCCTTCCCTTCTCTAATTTTTAATTTTCACATCTGTAAAATGGGAGTAAGCAGCCTTAATCTGTCTCAGGATTGTTATGAGGCTCAGATGTACAAATTCATGACAAAATGCCTTGTAAATTTGAAAGGTGCCATATAGCTGAAGAGAGGGAGCTATTGTATATGACAGCTGCATACCATCTTGCCACCATAGACTTTCTATTCTTTACCATTCTAAAGCTTTTGAGCCAGGCAGACTAGGCCAAATGGAATTTGGCTTCTGAAATCCTGAAGCCTGAAAGTCCTCTATTTCCGGAGTCTGGATATCTGGAAGTGGACGACTGCCCTAGCTACAAAGCTCCACCCTCCTCTGATGACATCACACAGAGTAGAACCAATCACTCCAAGTTTCTTAAAGCTCTTCCCCCTGGCAAATTTATTAATACCTGACTAGCTGAGCCAAGACTGTCCAACCCCTTGAGGACATATTACAAACTGCCACCCACTCTGCATCCCACACCCTCATTCTCAGGGCTCTCTGAGGAAACAGAAAGATGGGAGTTTAAAGAAAACTTAGTGAAAGTACCACTCATAGAGGAGCAGGCAAGGTTGGGAGAACCAATAGGGATGTTGAGGCACCAAGAAACTGGCAATAGTTGGGGGCTGTTACCACCCCGAGGCTTAAATATACAGAGAGGAGTGGGCCTACCAGAACTTGGTGACAGGTAGAACCAGGGAGGAAGCCAGCAGGAGCTGTAGTCAAGAAGGACTTAGCCACAGCTGGCTGGGTGCAGTGGCTCATACCTGGTAATCCCAGCACTTTGGGAGGCTGAGGCAAGTTCAGGAGTTCTAGACCAGCCTGGCCAACATGGTGAAACCCCGTCTCTACTAAAAATACAAAAATTAGCGGGGCATGGTGGTGCATGCCTATAGTCCCAGCTGCTTGGGATGTTGAGGCAGGAAATCCGCTTGAACTCGGGAGACAAAGCCAAGATCACACCACTGCACTCCAGCCGGGGTGACAGAGTGAGACTCTGACTCAAAAAAAAAAAAAAAAAAAGAAGGACTTCACCACAGCTGGAGCTGCAGCACTGAGGCTAGGGGCAGTAGGGTTGGAGAGAGAAATACTTGGAACTCCCTCCTAGCTTTCTAATCTTTTCTGGTGACTCCTGTTGGTCAAACCCACTGGGAAGCCACAGGACAAGGAAGCCTGTTGATACCAGCCATATAGGCCAGCCTCTCGGGACCTGGGGCAGTGCAGAGCATGGCAGAGAGTGGATCTGGCTGGGGGAGTGCCACAAACAGAATAACCAGCCCAATCCCAAATGTATCCCTGCTCACTTGCGCTGTTGGGCCCCAGACCTTGCGTGAAATGTCTTCTCCACTTTTTCAGAGCAATGTTGCCTCCCTCAGGGACTCTTAAGAGAGCTGACGCAAGAAAATTAAAGTTTTGCCAGGGTGCTAAAAGCAAAATGCAGGCAGAGTTGGAATGCTTCAGTCGTAGGCTGGGCAGTGAGCTCCAGGAAGGTAAGGAGGTCAATAAACACAGTGCCTCACTCTTTCCAGGACTGCTCTTGCTTTCTTCTTTCCTTGCTGCTTGAGGGGCATTTAATATTCTTGGCAACAGCATAGTGATTAAGAGCATAGCTTTGGAGTCAGACAGACCTGGCTCTTCCATGCCTGACTGTGTAAACTTGGACATGTTTGTTAACTTCTCTGCACGTTGGGTCTGTCATCCATAAAATAGGAATAAAGCGACTTCATAGAGTTGTTACCAGGATTGAAGGATATGCTAAAAACGAAGGATCTGGCCACCTAGTAGACTGTCGGGAAGTGATAGTTGAACTATTACATAGTTACTAGAGCATGACCTTCCCTGGTGGGCTTACATGGCTGGGGTGCAGCCCTCTCTCAGCCCCCACCTCAGCATCCTTGCCTCTATCAGATGCGTGCTGCTGGCCCTGTGCCTCCAAGAAAGGCTGTTTGTCTGGCTCAGTCTGCAGAGCTCTGGGCAGGGCGGCTGGGAGAATGCAAATACGCTGTTATCTGAGCAGCTGCAGCTGCTTTCTTCCTTGAGTCCATCCCCAGGAACAAGGGCAGGCTCTGAGCCCCCCCCAGGATGCCTCAGGCTTCTTCTGGCCCTGCTGAATCTATAATATCAACAATAAATATCCAGCAATACCATGGGCTTTTCCATTTGCAAAATGTTTTGATTTTCATCCTCCTATTGTAGCCTCCCAATGGTCCTGAATTTTTATCACCTACCATATTCTACAGAAGAGGAAAACCAAGGTCAGAATGGCCGAGACTTGCCCAAGGTCACACGGCTAATTGTTGGTGGCATGTGGATTAGAGCCCATGCAGTTTAACACCGGAGTTAAAGTTCATTGTATTAGGGAGGGTGCTTCTGGTTGCAAGTAATAGAATGATTCAATATATTTAAAAAAGAAATATACAAACTTTATGAAGTGCAAACTTCATAAAGTTTGTAACAGGTAGTCTGGAGGTCATTTGGTTCTGTGGTTAGTCAACATTTCAATGATGTCATCTGACTTGGATTCTTTCCATCTCTGAGTTCATGGGAATTACCCTCAGGTCAGCTCCTCTTAAGGTCACAAAGTGGTTGCTGTGATTCCAGGTGTCACATGCAGCTACAACATCCAGGGGAGATGAGAAGCCTGCTCTTAATTATGTGGCCTGTACCTCTGCCTCCTGACTGTGCAGTGCATTACGTCTGAGCTGACATGCCATGGGCACTTCCAGCCTGGATCCCTGATGCTGGAAGCTTCTACTGATGACAGGCTCTTCCCAGTCTGCCACTCATGTGGCAGCTCCAGGACAATAGTTGCATGAGCCACTTAACAGGGAAGCTCAGTGGACTCCCAGGTGTCACTGTCCCTGGCCCTTTACGGGAAAGAAAATGCCACCAGACACTTGGTGCTCCATGAGGAAGGCTGTGGTCTCTAGGCCCCTCCACGCTAGTTTCAGATAGCCCTGACCATCTGGAAAGAAATAGGTGTACTTTTTGCATGGCACGTTTACTGTGGAATAGCTTGTTCCTTCAGCAAACACTTTTTTGGCAAAAAATATTCCACAAAAAATTAAAGAGAATTCATTTTCATCGTTTACATGCATTTCATCATCAAAAAATTTTTTTTTAAGGAAATAAATTCTCTTTTCATTAAAATTGTTTTATATGTGAATGTGTTTATTTGGGAACAGAATGAAGCTGATGAGAAACAGCTGAACGAACATGTGGTTTTAAAAATGTTACATAATGAAAAAGAAGGAAACAGGAACAAAAATTAAATAGGATAATGCATATGGCAGAGAAGTTTGGGTCCCCCACATGCTTAACAAGAACATCTATAAATGTTGACACTCATGCAGGGAGGAATTAGGGCCAGTTATCGAGGACTTTCTATGTGACAATCACTTTGCAAAATGACCTATTTCATTTTTAAAATCTTCAACACAGCTCTACAAGGGAAGTATTTTATTATGCTGCTTTTACAGAGGAAGTACTGTAAAGAAGTTTGAAGAAGTGAAATGACTTACAAAGTGTTTCAGCTAAAACCTGGTAGTGCTGGTATTTGAACCTCGGTCTGGCTGAGCCCACAACCCCATGTGCTTATCTGCCCTGTTGGTCTGGTCTCCAGGATTCCAACTCTGTATCCTACGCCAGGCCTCCAACCTGGCTTCAGCTTCAAAGTAGAAACATGGTCATTGGAGTGGAAGGTGATCAAGATGCTAAATTCCTCCCTCCCCAGCCCAGGCAGAGGTACCGCTGCTGCTCTGATTTATCAAGGCTCAAGGCATTCCAGCTTGTCCAGCTTGCGAATTCTCAGGGTCTTTCGAGAGCCTTTTTGTGAGGGCATCCCTATTCCTGTCTGGACTCAGCTGGCTGCTCTCTATCGGTGAAAAATTTGGTGTTTGACTTCCTGTTTGTGCTTGAAAAACAGGGCTGACTCTGGAGCTATAATTTATTTAAGCCAATAAATAAAATTTTAGAGGGGTGAGTTTTAGAGGGGTGGAGGTGGGGTGTTGGGAAAGCCTGCAAGGAAGAAACCTCTTCTGCCTCTACAGCCTTTGGAAAGGAGACAAGAGAGTATGTTCCTGTGGTAATCAAGGAAGATAACAATGAGCATGCATTGAGTCTCTCCCAAGTGCCAGCTACTGTTATCTGGAGTGTGGTTTGAGCATCAGGATTTTTTAAAGCAATGAAGAGAAGCCAAGAGGCATACAGAGCCAGGTGAAGGTGCTCAGAGGAAGAAAACACGAGGAGCGAGGGTGTTTGGGGCAGGAGGTAAAGTCAGTCTGTGAACAGGCAGTCTCTCTGAACACATGATGGTTATGCATCTTTTTCTGCTTTCAACAGCATCAGGGACTAACGTCTGGCTGCCACTGCATAGAAACTCTTAGCCTATTTCCTGGAGAGGACGCTTGTGACCATCAGAGTCAAGCTTCATAGTTCTTTTGAGGTCTAGGCTTGTGGAGATACTTTTTGGCAGGCCAAGTAATTTTTATGGAAGAAACTGGGCTTATTGGATTGCTCAAACTTCGTTACCCCAATGGGCAGAAGAGCTGAAGTGGAACCAAAAAGCACGCACAGTTCCCCATGTGTTTCTTTGTGTGTGGGAGTATGTGGGCATGAGTGCAGGCAGCGAGGATGAACACATGAGGGACATGTGGATGAATGTGTGATGGTTGTAGGGACATTGCATGTGTGACTTTGGGAATATCTTAGGCATATGTTTATGTATGTTTGTGTGTGTTGATCCATGCATATGCAGACCACGAAAGTATATCTCTGTGTGTCTGTTGAGGATGTCTGTGGGTGAGTTTATGAGATGAAACTTGTGCACCTATAGGTACATGGAAACAAAAACATATGCACGTGAGAAAGTATCTGAAGTGTTTGTATTTGTGCGCATGAATTAGCCACTGCCACAATAATGCTGTGTAACAAACCACCCCAAAACTTAATGTCTTACAGCAATTGGCACCAATCCTGGGGTTGGAAAACTTTTTCTATAAAGGGTTCAGATGATATAATTTTAGGCTTTGTTGACCATGTGGTGTCTGTTGAAACTATTCAACTCTACCCTTGTAAAGTGGAAGCAGCCATAGAGAACACACAAAGGATGGGCGTGGCTGTGTTCTGTTAAACCTTTACTTACAAAAATAGGAAGAGTTTGGGTTTGACCCATACGCTGTAGGTTTCTGATCCCTGGTCTAGTCTCCTGCTTCCAGGTTTGTAGTTTGTGGTTAATCTAGATTGGACTCCTGTGGGTGGCTCTACTTTGGGCTGTGAGTCCACCTGGGCTGCTGTACACACTGTACATGAAGTTTCAATCTGCTCTGTGTCCATCTGGGGGTCCTGGCTGAAGAGGCATGCTCTATTCCTGGCAGATCATTGGAGACCAAGAGAACAACCCAAAGTTTACAAACATATTTAAACCTTCTGTGGATAACCGTCTGCTAATGTTTCATTGGCCAAAGCAATTGAGAGGCAATTGTGTGACGAAGGGCATAGACATATGGTTTTAATGCAAAGAGGGTGCGAAGAATTTATTTATTTATTTTTTGAGATGAAGTTTCCCTTTTGTTGCCCAGGCTGGAGAGCAATGGTGTCATCTTGGTTCACTGCAACCTCTGCCTCCCGGGTTCAAGCGATTCTCCTGCCTCAGCCTCCCAAGTAGCTGGGATTACAGGTGCCCGCCACCATGCCTGGCTAATTTTGTATTTTTAGCAGAGACAGGGTTTGCTATGTTGGTCAGGCTGGTCTTGAACTCCTGACCTCAGCTGATCCACCGCCTTGGCCTCCCAAAGTGCTGGGATTACAGGTGTGAGCCATTGCACCCAGTCAAGAATTTTCAAACAATGATGCAGAATACTGCAACATGTATAAAGGCATGTGTGAAACTGTGTGTGGTGGGGTGTATGTTAAAGAATGTTGTGTGTGTGTGGTTTTTACAGGATGCATTTGTGGCCACATATGCAGCTGAAGTTGCTGCTCTGTATAACACACAAGCACAACTAATAGAACTGATTGCAAAGCACCTCAGTGACTGAAGTGAGGAGGACATTTAGAAGATGCCATGTACCTGAGAGACTATGTATGTGTGTGCCCTTGGGTGTATATGCATGATTATAAAGATGTCTCCGGATACTTGTGTGTGTGTGTGTGATATATATGCTGGCGTGTGTGTTGGGGGTGCATGTGGATATATACACACGGCTATAAAGATGTTCTTGGATGTATATATGTGCAGGGTAATGAGTATGTATGTGGGGTATATATGTTAGGTGGCATCTGTCAGGGGTGCATATGGGAGCACCTGCATGCTTCTCAGGAGCGTGTGTGCATATATTGGTTGGGGGGAGAATGAGGGCAGAGAGTAGGAGTGAGAGATGAGAGATGGCACACACACCCCTTCCCCTGGCACAGTCTCAAAAACCACTCCAATCTCACAACGTGAGTTCTTTGTAGCTAAGATTAATTTTCTTATTTAGCATTTATGTGGCACTTTGGATCTGCAAAGTGCTTTACAATCAGTTTTATTAGTTGTGCTTGTGTGTTATATATAGCAGCAACCTCAGCTGCACCCAGATACCGTCTCCAGAGATGTGAACTGAACAAGGCAAACTTTATCCTCTTCCTCAAGCTTTGCTTATTTCCTGAGATGTCAGCTTTTTTCGTGTGGGGGCAAATGTGAAAGTGGATTGGTGATAGTGATGCTTGGAGGTGCTAATGCGGACCTGCTTTTCAAGGCTTTCCCTTATCTGATGAGAAATCACTGATTGTAACCACTAGATTACCTGCTTGAGGGGCTATTTGCAAGGCCAGTTTAAAATGACTTCCATTTCTTGTGTTAATGCACTTGTTTCTTGTATTTGTCCTGATTTAAACTCCTTGCAATGTGGCTACTGACCTGCCACATTGCAAGGGTGTGAGTTTCCCCTAAAGCGGACTTAGGCACAAAGAATTCATTAGGGAAGCGATTCCAGGAAGCATAAGCCAATAAAAGGTGGGGTGTTGAGCAGTTACTGCTGTGAGCAACTGGAGCTTAATTCTGCTGAGAAGCCAGGCTTCAGAAACTTTTCCTTAGAGAACTGAGAAACGGGGGTACTTATCTACCCACTCCCACACCAGACTGGTTAGCGGTTGTCCCCCAGGATGTTAACTCCCCTACACATCTCAGTTGAGACTACTTGAGGCCAAGTAAGCTTCTCTGGAGTTGGAGAAAGTCCTCAGGTGAAGAGGATAACCAGACATAGTTGTTCAATGTGGGAAGCGTCTGCATGGGGAAATTATCTGCTGCAGCTGCTGATAAATTCACACGGCCCAAAGGCAGGGTTAGGGATCAACAGTGTCTGCCATGCCCTCCAGCACCCTAGTGAAATCTTTTCTCGAGGTTGTAAATTCCATGAGCGGGTCCTTGACTCAGTGTCCTCACCCTTTGCAGCAATTGACTGTCTGGGGACTCTGTGCCGTCCTGGTTTCTCTTTCTCTCTCCAGCTGCTCCTTCTCTATTTCTCTCTTTTTTTTTCTTTTCCCCAAATGTGGATATTTTCCAAATGTCTCTTCATTTTTTCCTTCCCCATACTCAGGCTCACCAACATCCTATATGATGCGCCATATTGAAAGCTGTAATCATCACCCTTCTTTCCAGTGCCTAGTCCTATATTAGCACTGCCTCATTGAAACAGTCATCAGATAATCACTTCAGCAACTCAAACTCAGCATTTCCATATCTAACTCACCATACTCAACCTCCTCCTCCTCAAATCAGCTGCAACCTTTTTCCCAAGTGTGTTTCAGGGCCAGCCTCATGAGCATCACCTGGGAGCTTGTAGATGCAGACTCACAGGCCCACTGCAGACCAACTGAATCAGGATGTGTGTTTTTAACAAGTCCTTGGAGGACTCGTGTGCATATTAATGTTTGATAAGCATTGGTCTACACTATTGATTCTCTTGGTTTCTATTAATGGCACCAGCGTTTTTCCAGTTACTCGATCTTTCAAGCTTTGCAATTACTTGAATCCTAGGAGTAAGTATCCACTAGCTTTCTCTAGCTCAGGATTTTTGTGGGATCTGGGTCTCAGACAACAAGTAATAATAATAGTATAACTGGTATTGATATGTTTCAGTTGAATAAGTCCGTGACAATACCATTGCACATACAATTTCACTTCAATAAATATTTATAGAGCTGGTCTATGGTTGGTTCCACGCTAAGCTGTGATGGTGTGTTATTGAACCAAACTCAGTCTTTACCCTTGAGGAGTTCACAGTTCAGAGGAAGTGGTCACAGATAGACACAGAACAAAGAAGCAAAGACGCCCTGGAAGCCGAGAAACGCTAACAGCCCTGCAGGGTCAGAGGAGAGTCTGAAAGGAACCAGAAGGATGAGCAGACCCAGCTAGTGAAGGTGGGAAAAAGGAAGGGCTTTGGCAGAGGAATGGTTTGCGCACATACCGGGCTGGGATTGGGCAGGGTACATTGGAGGACTCCGCCCTGTTTGTGACTTGGCGGGGAAATCACCGTACCTCTCCTGCCTCTCTTGTCTCAACTCTTAACATGCAAACAGTAGTGCCTACTCCTCAGGGTCATTGTGAAAATTCAGTCAAAATCAGTACATTTCAGAACTGTAACTCCTTGGTCCTCGTAAATATTGATTGAATATAAATTGTCAGCAACCGCAGCTTGTACCTTAATTATGGAAATAATAATCATGGTAGTGGATTGAATGGTGGCTTCTCCCCTCCCCCAAAAGATATGTCCCCATGTCAAATCATTTGAACCAGGGCGTGCAATTTTATTTGGAAAAAGGGTCTTTGCAGGTGTAATTAAAGACTTGAAAGATGAGACCATCCTGAATTGCCTGAGTAGGCACTATATTCAATGTCAAGTGTCCTGATAGGAAAGGAGAGGACACAGGACAGGAGGGAGGCCATGTGAAGGTGGAGGCAGAGATTGGAGTGATTTAGCTACAAGCCAGCCAAATTCCTGAAGCCACCAGAAGCTGAAAGAGTCAGGAAAGTGTTCTCGCCTAAAGCCTTTGGAGGGAGCATGGCCCTGTTGACATGCTGATTTTGGATTTCACCAGAACTGTGAGAGATTAAATTGCAGTGATTTTAAACCATGAAATTTGTGGTAATTTATACAGCAGTGGCAAGAAACTGATACACATGGTTATGGATTTTTGCACATTCTCTACCCATCAAGTGGGGATTCCTCCTCAATGATGTTTTGAAGTAATGCTATTATGCCCATTTATGGATAAGGACTACTGAGGCTCATGGAGGAGAAGCAACTCTTACTTGCTCATTCATTCACTGAATATTAACTGACCTCTTAGCTAACCAGACACTGGGGGACAGAGTCATGGGTAAAGGTTTGCCGAAGTCTCAGGGTTTATAAGAGAAGGAGTAACCATCTATACTGGGTTGAATGGTGCCTCCTCTCCCCAAATTCATTTCTACCTTGGGCTTCAGAATGTGACCTTATTTGTGAAATGGGTGAGTTCTCTGATTCCCCTTGCAGGATGTGCGACAGAGGTGTGGCTTGCCTATTCAGTCACCCTGTAGCTCAAACCCCTAGGGTAATCATGCAGATGGGCAGGTGCAGAGGTTGTGCAAGTGCTTTGGGCTCTTGGCCCCACAGGAATGTCTAGGGGTAGGTGCTTGCAACCCCAGTGTTACAAAGCTCTTTCAGCTTTGCCATCTGCAGACATCTTGAGTGTTAATCAGCTCAATGGACCCTCTGCCTTATCAGGAGGGCAAAGGGCCAGTGTGACAGCTTTCTATATCCCGAGCTGTTGCCCGGTGTCCCAGAAGAATTGGATCATATGAGGGCTCGAAGCATGAGTGCAAGGTTTTATCAAGTGGTGGAGGAGGCTCTTAGTGAGATGGATGGGGAGCCTGAAGTGGGGATAGAGTGGGAAGGTGATCTTCCCCCGGAGTCAGGCTGCCCAGCCACTGGATTCTTCTCCGACCACCCCCAGCCAAACTCCTATTGGCATCCAGACATCTCTCCTCTTCTCTCTTTCTCCGCCACGTTGTTCTGCCATCCATCTGCTTGCCTCCTTGTCTCCTTGCCTGCTGGTCTGCTCTGGAGCTTGGGGTTCGGGGTTTATATGGGGGTCGGATATGGTGTATGACAGGCCAAAAGGCAACTTTTTGGGCTTGAAAATAGGAATTCCTGTTCTCATTTAGGGCCTCAGGTATCCAGGCTTGAGGGTGGGCCTTTACCAGGGAACCACTTTCTTCTACCCAGTGTTTCCCTGTCTCCTTCCTGTCCATGTCATTTGGAAGTAACATGGCAGATATAATCAAGTTAAGAGAAGTCATCCCGGATTAGGGTGAACCCAAATCCAATTACTGGTATCTTTATAAGATTAGGGATATTTGGACAGAGAGACATGGAGAGAAACCCATGTGACCATGGGCAGAGATTAGAGTGATGTATCCACAAGCCAAGGAATGCCAAGGATGCAGGCAGCTACCAGAAGCTGGAGAAGACAAAGATCCTCCCCTGGAGCCTTCAGAGGGTGCGTGGCCTTCCACACATCCTGTCTTGCAACTTGTAGCCTCTAGAACTGGGAGACAAGGCATATGTGTTGTTTTAAGCCATCCAGTTTGTGGTCATTTGGTATAGGAGACCCTGGAAACTTACACGGCATTTAAGAAATATGCATGATTGTACACGTGGAAAGTGAAGCTTAGGGGGCAATGGGAACCTGGGAAGGGGAATGGAGGGATGGGCAGGGAAGCTTCCTCCAGGAAGGCGCGCTGGAGCTGAGATTGAGGGTCAGGTTGGAGTTAGTGTGCAAAGAGGGGAGGGAAATCTGAGCCAGAGGGAAGAACAGGTGCCAAGCCTCTGTGGTTTGAGAAGGACGTCAGTGCTGGAGGAGTGCAAGGTCAGAGTGCAGAGGGCACAGGCGGGCAGCGGTGGAGCCAGAGCTGCAGGCCAGTCGTGACATGTTCCAGGCCCGGCGCTTCGGGTCCTGGGTTCTCCTCCGGGGGCTGCTGGGTCTGTCTGTGTGTTCTTCGCTGGCTAGGTCTGCTCATCCTTTGTGTTCCTTCCAGACTCCTCTGACCCCCCACACTGCCCACCACGCGGGGCATTTGAACACGAATTTGGAGGTCCTTGTTTGTCCTTGAACGCGGTGGGGAGTGGAGGAGGGCGGGGGGAAGAGACACAAAAGCGCTTTGTGCGACAGCGCCCAACAGCCTCTCCGCCCGGAGCCTGCTCGGCAGTGAATGGGCCGTGGACAAAAGCGTCCCCTCCCGAGTACCTGTAATTGGAGCGTCCATGGGCGCTGCTGAAATGCAAGGGACAAAAGGGAGAGGAATGGCCGCATCTTCCGGCTGCCCGTTGCCATGGTTTCCGCGGGGCTGGTGACGGGGAGGGCGGTTACCAGGCAACGGGAGAGGGAGCTCAAGACAAAGGGAGCCCGGGAGAGGGAGAGGTCTGGGGCAGCTGTGAGTGCCCGAGCCGGAAGGGGGGGGGGGGGGGGGGGGGGGGGGGTGCAGGAGAGACACGGAGGACAGAGGGAGGCAGAGAGGGGAGAGACGGAGGAGACAAGAGAGAGAGAGAGCAGGGAGAGGCAGAGGGAGAGACAGAAAGAAGAAAGAGTGCGAGGGTGCCACATTAAAAAACAGCTAACAGAGGCTCATAGAGACAAACAGAGACATTCATTCACTTACTGTGTGCCAGGCCTGTGTGCCTCTGGAGACAGGGCTACTGGCAAGAGAGACACCATCCCTGACCTGAGAACTCAGAGACCTAGGGAGAAAGAGCCAGAGGAAGATGCTTCCTGGACTCCCCTGGGTGAGTGGGGCCTCTGTCTCTAGGCTGGTGTCTCCCGGAAGCTGGTGACTCCAGGGCAAGGCGTGCTCAAAACCATCGTACCCTTCCTCCTAACTTTGGGTGGTGTCCACAGGCAGCTCTGCTCCCAGGAGGCTGTTGGACAAAGTGACTTCTGGTGGAACAAGGCTCGATCTCTCCCTGGCAGCTCTGCTGTGGTTTGCCGACTATGATGCTTGAATTTCCTGCTATTACATTGATCGTGGACAAGTTAATCATTTAGTAATTATACAGCGACAAAATGCTGTTAAGTGTGTCACTCAATTGCTCCTGTATGCTAGGTATGGTCAGCACTCCTACTTTACAAGAGTGGAAACTGAGGTTCTGAGAGATGAAATGTCTTACCTAATGTCACACAGTTACTCAGTGGCAAAGCCACTAAGGTCTTCTAATCTCTAGCCTGATGTTCTTCCTTCTGCTTATATCCCTGTCTGGGCCAAGGCTTATTTGTTTACAAGTAACAGAAGCCTACACAAATTAACTCCAGTGAAATGGGGGATTTATGAGAAGGATATTAAAGAGACTCCTGAGATCCAAGGGCAGGAGTCGGAGCTGGTTTTCACAAAAAACTCCACTGGTCACTACAGAGAGCTCAAAAGTCATGGAGACTATTCTTTTTCTGTCTTTCTGAGACAGACTGTCTGGTGGCTCCTTTTTGCTTCAGTCTGCACACTAGCTCAGTTCCAAAAAACACCAAAGCGACTTTCAAGGAAGTCTCCTTTCTTTTTCAGTTTAAATTTTCAAGAGACAGCCTGATTGGCTCACTTAAATCAAATGTACAGTTCTGATCCAATCAATTCTGGCCAAGAGTCAGGCCCCTAGCATACACCATGAGTGGCCAATTGAATTGTGGTCAGTTCTTCAGTAAGAGTTGCCAAAACAGGTTCTGTGGATGGGACAGACACTGTGAGTTATCTATGTAAACTCACTCACTTCCATCCTGGGGATACCAAGAATAACCTTGCTTGCCTTCCAGGGCTGTTATAAGGAGCTCACACTTATCGAAGGAGTTTGCAAAGTGTTCAGTGCCACAGAAAAGCAAGTCATTACTTAGGTGGTATCTGGATGACAAAACCGTATTGTCCGTGTTCACCTCCTTTGCCAAGATCATGGCCTGGGGCCAATGGGGCAGCGTGCAAGAAAATTGTTATTGACAAAGGAGTGAAGAAAGGGAGAGTTCAGAGGATAAGTGAGCTAAAGTGTATGCCATGATGAAATTAAAATGAAGAGGAGGATGTAATTCCTCCATTCTCTCACTCACCCATTTAATAAGCCCCATGAGCCTACAACGTGCAAGGAACAATACCAGTTGATAGAGATACAATGGTGAAAAAGACATGGCCTTTATTCTCCAGGGACTCAAATGGGGCGAGGTACCAGCCACATAACCTGCCAGATACTATGTATTTTAAGATGTGCTTTGAGAGGGATGTAATGGGATCAGAGTAGGTGACTTAACCCAGGCAGAAGCACCAAGGAAGTTGTTGTACCGAACTCCTGTCAACAACTCCAACCAAAATGGCAGTGTGCTCTGGAGACGGTGAATGAGACCTAGGGTTTACTGGAGGGACTTACATACAGGGACATCTGATGCTCAAATGATCTCATCTTTGGCTAGTGGAAGACCATTAAAATTGGTCCTTGAGTCCTCTAGAAATAACCCTAACATATCAACAGCTTTCTCATACTTTGGTGTGGTAATCCTTTCAGACTTATCTTGCACATTTTCTGCTCAAAGCCAGAGTCAGCCATTTTTCTAAGGAGCTCTGACCTCTTTGAGTGGCAAAATGGTATTTGAGACCATAATCTGAGTGGTGGGAGTGCTCACTGCTCCTGGGTTAGTTATTGGCTCTAGGTATTTTAAGAGGACAGTTAGAAAATGCATAATTTTTAGAAGAAAATACACAATCAGTTCAGACTGTTATTTCTCATTCAAAATGAGGATACAGTGTTTTTCCTCTGATTGTATATCTCCTTTAAATGGAAAATCCTGGTTTTTAATGACATGAACTTAAGTACATATTCCTTCACTTTACAATACAAATATATAGTATTTTGGAATTGCAATAATGATATTATTACTAAAAATATAATTGAAAAAGATTATCAGCTAGCATTTATTCAGTTTCTGACTTTGTGCCAGGCATGGTACATATATCATATTGCTTAATCCAAAAACAAACCAAGAGGGTGGTGAGATTATCATCCCTATTTCACTGATGAGAAAATTGAAGTTTAAGAGGTCACAGAGTTACAAGTCAGTAACTGATGAAAGCAGCATTTTAATCCCCAACTATCTGACTCCATTACTTTCTACTACTTTGGGTTTTATTTTTTTTTTCCTCTTGTCTTTTGGCATTAATAAGGTACCTGCTCTCTTATTGCACGGGCTACCTGGTTATTTAATACTCCAAAGATGACTTGACATCCATTATTTGGTACTGTATAGAGGAGACAGAGAGACAAAGAGAGAGAGAGAAAAGGAAGCAGTTTACTGGCTCAATGTTATTGCTAGAATAGAACGCTTCTAGAGAAACATGTTGGCTCATACTTTCAAAGTGACAGATTGTTGCTTTCAGTTTTATTAGCAGATGAGTTCTGTTTAAAGGTGTTGAGTATTTCTCCTCTGCTGCCAGATTGTTTTAAGTGAGGGAAGCAAATGGGAGCGATCCCAGGGCCTTGGGAAAAGATATTATCAGGCACAAGCTTGAACCTACTGGAGAAGCTTTATAGGGGTCACTGGCTCCCCATCTTTGGGTGTTTGCTCAAGCCTTTTTCCCAGAATGAAATATCTTTTCTTTTTTACTCTGCTTATGCAAATAATAGTCAACTTCAGAGACCTGGATTCTTTTTGAAACTTTCCTTGATTTTCCCAGCCTGTAGTACTGTTCTCCTCTCTAAACTGCTTGTACTGGGTTGAATAGTATTTCCCCAAATTCACATCCTCCTGGAAACCTAAGAATATGACCTTATTTGAAAATAGTCTTTGGAGATGTCATTAGTTAAGAGGAAGTCATACTGGATAAGGGTGGATCCTAAGTTCAATTATTGGTTTCCTAAGAAGAAGGCACAAAGACACACAGAAAGAAGACAGCCATTTAAAGACAGAGGTGGAGATTGGAATGACTTAGCCACAAGCCCAGGAATGTTAGGGTTTGTCAGTAGCCATGAGAAGCTAGAAAGAATCAAGCCAAGATTCTTCCCTAGGGCCTCTGAGTGAACGTGGTCCTGCTGCCGTCCTGATTTCAAACATCTAGGCTCCAGAACTGAGAGATAATACATTTCTCTTGTTTCAAGGCAGCGGTTTATGGTGATTGGTTACAGCAGTCCTTGGAGACTAATACAGCACCTAATTCAGCACTGGGGGAGGAGGGCAAGAATGGGAAGTCTGGGGTAAATCTTAAAGGATGATTAGGACCCTGGTGGCCAGTGAGAGGGAACAGGGAAAGGGCACTCTAGGAAGCAGGGGCTAAGTCCGGGAGCAGAGAAACTGAACATTGTCCAGGAGAAGAGAAATAGATCAGGGTAGGCAGGCACCTGCATGCAGGGGCAGCTTTTCTAGATGATGCAGGACAAGTGTGAGATGAAGCTGGGAAGGTAGGTGAGGCCAGATTGCTCGGGGTCCCAGAGGCCACATGAGGAACTTTGAGGCTTCATGTAGACACCAGGGAGCCCTTTGAGGCATGTGAGCCAGACAGAGACACAGCAGTCATCCTGAACGTGTCTGGAGGTTGCAGAGCGTGAGCTCAGTGCAGGAGTGATTTCTTCTCCCCATTGACATTCAGTGTGGTGCCTGCAGAAGACATGAAATTTCCTCCTTGGGGGTGGGAGCCCTGCCTCTGGGTCACCCCCAAGTCAAACCTCCCATGGAGGTGGTGTTCATGGAGATGAGCGTTCCTCTAGCTCCTGTCTTGCCTCTATCAGACACTGCCTGGAAGTCCATCCAGCTGGCAGCCACCGACCTCTATTTTGTCATTTCAGAAGGCTCTCTTTTAATCTATCTAGCCAAGAAAGCTGAGGAGGGGCCTCCCCCTCACCTCTGCCAGTCCCCAGCCTAGATCCCCCTGTTATCTCTGGAGCATAGGGAGATCCACTCTGTCTCCAAGGATACCAAGGAATTCTTTTATTATTATTTTTAAAACTCCCCAGGCTTGCGTTAATTGGCAGTTTCATGACCTCCAGGATGCACCTGGCAAGATCCTGGGATTCCTTCTGGGAGGTTGGGGCAGGGAGGTGAAGGGGACGGAGAGCTGCCTGGCCACTGGCTTAGCTTTCTGTCCATCAGGTTTAGCCCTAACTTTGTTCCCTCCCCCAACATTTCTCTCTAATTCTTGAGTACCTTTCCTCCCCACCATCCCCTCACCAGCACACCTACTTAGATATTGGTCAAAGGGAGGAGAGGACCTGGGATTTCATGGCAGGTGGAGGATGTCTGTCAACCCTATAGCTTGACAGAATACATCCCAGAGGTTATGTGAAGATGGTCTAGAGTCATTCCCCACATTGCCACTTTCTAGCTGTGTGACCTTGGCCAAGTAGAACCGCTATGTGCCTCAGTTTCCAGCTCTGTCAAATGAAGATAAATACCCACCACCTGGGACTCTGGAGATAATTATAGAAGAGAATGCTTATAGAAGGCTTAGCCTAGTGCCCTGAATATCTTAAATAAAATAAACGTGAATTAGCCTTAACAAGCGTGGCTGCTTTTATTTCTGGGAATAAAGGATGGTCGAATGAAACCAGCATGAAGAGACAAGCAGACCTAGGCTTGCATTTCCACTTTGCTACTTACTTGCTTGGTATCCTAGGCTTAGCTAATTTAACTCTGTGAGCCTCCATCTCTTCATCTTTAAAATGGAAACAATAATCCCTAACTCAAAGTTGTGTAGGTGAAGATGAAAGAATATTTATAAACTGCTTGACACTTAGCAGGGGCTCCAAAACTGCTTGATTCTACCACTTACTGTGACTTTGTGCAAATGACATTCACTCTCCTGCCTTAGTTTCCCCATCAGGAAAATGGTGACAATAATAGTACCTACCTCATAAGCTTGCTGTGAGAATTAAAAAATGTAAATGCCCATCAATGATAGACTGGATAAAGAAAATGTGGCACATATACACCATGGAATACTATGCAGCCATAAAAAAGGATGAGTTCATGTCTTTTGCAGGGACCTGGATAAAGCTGGAAATGATTATTCTCAGCAAACTGACACAAGAACAGAAAACCAAACACCACATGTTCTCACTCATAAGTGGGTGTTGAACAATGAGAACACATGGACACAGGGAGGGGAACATCACACACCAGGGCCTGTTGGGGGGTTGGGGTGGTAGAGGAGGGATAGCAGGGAGTTGGGGGGATTGGAGATGGATAGCATTAGGAGAAATACCTAATATAGATGACGGGGGGATGGAGGCAGCAAACCGCCATGTCACGTGTATACCTATGTAACAAACCTGCACCATCTTCACATGTACCCCAGAACTTAAAGTACAATTAAAAAAAAAGTAAAAAATGTACTGTAAGCAAAGCTCTTAAAATGTGCTGGCATTGTTAGATATTATAATTATTATACTACTAAAAGTTGATCACCAATATTTATTAAGTACTTAATTTATTAAGTACTTACTATGTTCCAGGCACTGTGCATTGCAGCCCTATGACTTAGGAGCTCTTGTCAGCCCCACTTTACAGAAGACTAAGTTGAGGCTTAGAGAGTAAGACATCTTGCCCAACGTCACCCTGCCTGTAAGTGGCAGAGTTACTATCATTATCAATGAATACAGTGGTGTGGATATGTAGGAACAGTGACCAGAACCCAACACAATAGCCATCTTTGTGGCTCCGGTTCTAAAGGCCCCTAGGGAAAACTGGACTTCGGGTGCAGCCGAGCCACGGTGATGGATGAACAGTGACAGTTCCTGCCGAAGAGTAAACACAGAGAAATATAGGCCAGTTCTGACAGCCAAGCCCCCATTCGCTTGTTTTACCCCAAAGCCAATCTTGTCAACTTGATCTTCTGCCCTGAACTTCAGCTGTCCTCCGGATGTTCTTGTGTTTCATGAATTATGCAGACTTGACAAAATGTGTGCTGCAAAGATTAAAAGCTCTGTTCTTTTCATTGGAAGACCTTTCTTTCCTCCACTGGATTTTATTTCTTCCTGTTGCTCTCATAGCATACAGTTTAGCCACCTGGCAGAGCACCTTCTCTCTTCTTTCTCTTAATTCAATTTGTGATTCCATTGCTCGGTGCTAGTCTCACTGCAGATTCTTTCTCATTAATGAAATCTACTTTACAGAACCCTAAAAGCTGTCCTGGATGAGCTTCTGGGAATTTCCCTGAACAAATTTAGTGGATTAGGACTCCCACAGAAAAGCCCTGAATTGTAGCATGTACTCATATCCATGGTATAAATACCACCATGGTCAGTTTCTAGCTACCGTATGAAGTCACTAAATATGAACTTGGGAAGAGATACCCACAGTCAGCTCTCATGAGCTGGTAGGAGCTGGCTTCAGCACATGACTGGGTTCAATTCTTATATGCGATGGAGGCAATTATTATTATTGGTTTGAGTATGGGCCCTGACCATGCCACTTATTAGCTGTGGGAATCTGGGCAATTTACTTAACCTCTTAGAGCCCCGGTTTCGTCATCTGTGTATCAGTCAGGATAGTCTGGGTGTTGCTATAGTAACAGATAACCCCAACTCTCAGAGTCTTAACATAACAAAACTTTCTCATTCATGTAGTGTGACAAAGGCAGGGGGGTGTCTTTGCTCATCAAAGCTTTTCAGGTAAGTAGGCTAATGGAGGCTTCTTGTTGATGTGTTTTCACCATCATTTTCATAGCAGGGAAAAGGGGATATGCTGAATTGCATGCTCTCTTTTAAAGCTTTTACCTGAAAGTGGCATATATCACTTGTACTTACATTTTATTAGCTGAAACAAGCAAATGGCAATACCTAAATTCAAGAGGGTGAAGTACAGTAATCCTAACATGTGCCTGGAAAGAGAACCAGAATTTCTCGAGAAGCAGCCTTGATGATTACCCTAAGCTCTTAGGTATCATTTTCTCTGGTGGCTTTTAATTTTTTTCATTAACCAGCCGTGGTTGAAACTGAGCAGAGAATGTGGATGGGCATTACATCTCTAGTCAAACCCCGTTTTTCCACAGAGACCCTGGAGATGACCATTTAAAACGCTAGGACCTCAAAAAACATGATTGAAAACCTACAAATTGTGTTCCACTCTCATTTTTTAGATAAGAACATTGAGAGGGCTGTGGAACCTAGCTCAAGTCGCACAGTAGATGAAGGTCAGAAACCTTCATCTAACCTTGGTTAGGACCAAGCCCTAACTCCCAGCCAGTGCTCCTTCCCCTTAATGACATTCTGTCACCCCAAACATCATCCTTGCTCATGAGGATCACTGATACAGCAGGTGGAGCTGGAAAGGTACACACTTAGTTATGTAACAATGAAGGGGTTTAAGCCAGAGAAAGGTGCTGGTCTTATGTGGATAGGACATGTCCCCAAGAGTCTTTGAAAGGAGAGTCCCCACCAAGCACAAGCTGGAGGCATGAAGAGGAGAGAAGCATCGGGGAGGAGTAGAATAGCTCTGGGGCCACAACGGGGGGTGAGGAATCATTCAGAGCTGGGATTTGGAGGTGGATGGTACGTCAGTCAGGACTTTATGTTTCAAGTGACATAAAAGTCAATTCATACTTACTTAATCAGGAGAATGTTGGCCTAGGGTAATTGAAAAGTCCATAGGTGCATCAAGGCTTTCTTGTAGCAGCGCAATGGATGTCACCAAGAATTCAGGTACTTTGTGTCCGCCCAGGCTCCAGGATCTCTTTGTGTAGCCGTAGAATGGTTGTCAGAGTTCTTTCCACCATGTTGTCTCAGGGGTGAGAGACAGTTCTTTCTGGTAGTGCTTGTGGAAAAGAGAGAAAGCTTTTCCTTCCTAAGAACCTCTGTAAACATGTTCCGATAACACATGGATCTTGAGACTGGCTCCATAGATTTATCCCTAAACCAACTGTGTGCCCAGGAGGTGGGCTATATGGATGGGCTCAAGGCAGTCAACCCAAATCATGTGGCTGAGAAGAGGGGCGTGCTGACTTCAGAAAGGATGGTCAGGGTACTGTTAGGAAAGGAAACATGGATGCTGGGGGACCTCAAACATAAGATTATCCATCACCGCTGGGTGGACAGAGCAAAGAGAAGATGGGGTTTGAGGTGGCAGTAAAGCAGCTTACTCAATAAGAGTGAGCCTGTCCATCAGAGCTTCTGCTGGGCCTGATGAGTCCTGGACCCTACTCTGTATATTATCCCACTGTTTCCCTGTCTAAAATATTGTATGGCCCCTTGCTGCCTTTCAACAAATCTAGATTTTCCATTCGGGGTGCAAGAGCCTTGGAAAAGTAATCCTGGGGTGTATTAATGATGCCTTTTATTTTCTGTGTTTTGATGCTTTGACTTTCTGAGGCCTCACTGACCCTTGAGGGACTGCCCCTCCCAGGGTTAGCCAATTACTAGAGGTAGGAAACAACTAGGATACTGAGCGTGCTTTTAATCTGCAAACCAACCACCAGAAACCACACTCCAACCACCTCCTTTATCAGGCTCTCATACTGTGGGGTCATTGCTATAATTACCCAGGGCCTGGTACCACGCAACTAGGGACAGCCGCTATACCCCAGAGACTGCTGAAATTATTCAAATTAGCCAATAATAAGCCCGCTTGCCCTGCTTTGCTTGTTCCTGCCTGTGGATACCACAACAAAGTCTCTGGCCCACAATTCCCCTCTCTCCCTCTGCCTCCTGACCAACTTTAATTCTTCTCTATGTACCCACCTCTGCCCAACGGCATGCCCCCTCCTCTTGGGAACTTTAAGTAGCAAACTATGTTTCCAGTGTTAGTCATCCTTTGATATATTGGCCTCACGCACCTCAAATTTTCTATTTATACACTATATATATGTATTTGTTTTATTATACTTTAAGTTCTGGGGTACATGTGCAGATTGTGCAGGGCTATTACATAGGTACACACGTGCCATGGTGGTGGTTTGCTACATCCATTGCCCCGTCATCTACATTGGGTATTTATCCTAATGCTATCCTTCCCCAATACCCCCACTCCTCACTACTCCTTCCCTAGCACCCCCACCCCCAGGCCCCAGTGTGTAACATTCCCCTCCCTGTGTCTATATGTTCTTATTGTTCAACACCCACTTATGAGTGAGAACATGCAGTGTTCAGTGTTCTGTTCTTGTGTCAGTTTGCTGAGAATGATGGTTTCCAGTTTCATCCATGTCCCTGGAAAGGACATGAATTCATCCTTTTTTTATGTCTGCATAGTATTTCATGGCATACACTATATTTTTTAAGTGAGGATATGAAGATGGCTGGTTTTAACCCCCTACATCTCTTATCTTTGGCTCTGGAATCTTCCCTAAATGATACAGATTCTCTGCTCTAGATGTACCTTCTCTATCACCTATAGCAGTTGTCTCTGCAGAATGAGGTTCAAGAAAGCAGCAGTTGCCTCCATTTGAGTGGTGGACCAAGCTTCATAGACAGATGAGCCCAATTTCCCTTTCCACTGCACTGCACTCCGTCTCTCTCAATAGCACCACATTCAGCAGCTGGGTCACATCTCACCTGAAGCATTTACCCTATTCACCTTCTAATGCACCCTCCCTGCAGGCCCCAGTGCTTTGGCAAAGCTTCTTAACACTTGGTTGATGTGGCTGCTACATTCTGGAGTTTGGGAGGATATTCCTGCAGTCATTGCCAAGTAAGAGAACAAAGAGGCAGGTGAGGACCAGGAAGATGATCTGTATTCATCAGAGTCCCAGCAGGAAACAGATGGCACACTAAAAAGAGACTAGAAGAGTTTGCTGATCTATTTACAGGGGCAGGGACGGGGCAGGCTCGAGGAGATGACCAAGGAATAGTAAAGCGCTGAGGGGCTGACATCAGAGGGGAGCTACTAACACACCAGATCTGAAGGGGCCAGGAAAGGAGTGGTGTTTCTGAACCCTCCACATGACCTGCGGTTGTACAAGGGAGCTCACCTGACAGGAGCCAAGGCCATAGGTAGACAAACAACCATTGCAAAAACTATAGCCTGGCAGGGAGGGAGCAGGGGGAAGAAACAACTTCCCCCTCCTTCCCCACCTATTCTCTTGCTGCCGTGTCTCATTGCTCTAACCCAACTGAAAGCCAGAGGACAAGGCTGCACCTTCATGTAGTTCATAGAAATCAGCCTCCTAGGGACAGGGCAGGGCAGAGAGGAACAGATGGTAGTTCTGACAAAGCAGATAACCAGCATAAGGTCTATGTTCCATATTGGCGACCCAGAGCACAGCTGAAGAAAGCCTTGGCCAGAGAAGTCAAGGAACCAAAGAGGTCGAGGGGGCGACGTGTGAAATCCTCTACTTAGCCAACTGCTTCTTCTTTGGCCGCTCTGGGATAGCTAACAAAATAAAACATGGTGGTATATTACAGTGGAAGTCATGACTGGCATCAAGCAAAGAGTACAGGACTTGGAGTTACAGGACATAATTCATACTAAAGTGTCAATGGCTGACAATGCCATTGCTTCACTAAGGAGACACGCGAAGCCTAGAATAGTGAGACATACTGTCCAGAAGGAAATGAGCCAGGGTGATGAAGGATGAAGACAGGGTCTACTGAAAGGTAGTTAGGATGAGAGACTGAGAGGAAAAAGGATTCAGAGATAATCTCTTTCCATTTTTCAGGTTGCTCAGAATGCATTTCCACTGGAATTAGCCTCAACAATCCAAGGATGTCACACCTTCATTACCCTGCTTTTAGAGCCATTTTCATGTTTCCATATGGGGAACAAGATTAGAGATGAGAAGTTACCATGGCCAAGCCGGGAGAAGATTGACTGAGTACCAAGATATAGCACCAGAAATTAAGTGTTTGGGTTAAACAAAAAGGATTTGTTGGCAGTAAATTGATAGCCCTTATCTCCCTTGCATAAGTTTGTGCTGGTCTTAAAGGGATGAGCTGGGAAGAAGTGAGGTATTTCTGTCTTTATCTCAATTAGATATTAGAAGTGCATTCAGAGAATTTCAACTTCAAGACTCAAGTCTAAGAGATGAATGATGGCCTCCAAGATGGCCCCCTGTAATCCTTACCACATGGCATTTATGAGTTTTTGTCGTTTCCTCCTCATTTGAATGAGGGCTGCACCATCGGACCAGTAGAACACGTGTGATTTCCAAGGATAGGTCATAAGAAAGACTGCAGCTTCTTTCATGGTCTATGGAATTGCTTGCTCTGGGGAAAGCCAGCTGCCATGCTGTGCTGACGCTCAAGCAGGCCTGTGGAGAGATCCATATACAGAGTAACCAAGGCCTCCTGCCAGCGGTCGGCACCAGCTTGGCAGTCGTATGGATGGACAACCTTGAGAGCAGATCCTCCAGTTCTTGTCAAGCTTCAGAGGACTGCAGCCCTGGCCAACATCAACCACATGAGAGACGCCAAAGCAGAACCAAATTTTTGACCCACAGAAAGAGTGAGAGGTAATAAATGATTATCATTGCTTTAAACCACCAAGGTTGGGATGGTGCAATAGATCACTAATACAAATGGTAATTATTATAAAAATATATTCTTCCACAGTTTATAAACTTTCCCCATCCATTTGCTCACTTACTCAACATTGAATCACTTAATAAATAATGAACCAATATTGATACATTATTATTATTAAAGTCACAGGTTATTTAGATTTCTATGTTTTTGGCTAATGTCTTTTCCGTGACAAGAACTGAAGGATCTGCTCTCAAGGTTGTTCATCCATCCATGTGACTGGCAAGCTGGTGCTGACTGCTGGCAGGAGGCCCGGTTCCTCCTCGCACATACTCACCAGGTTCTCTTTAGGATCTTCTTGGCTGTGACAATTTCTTAGACCTGCCTTGCTTTTGATGCCTTTGACAGTTTTGAGGAGTACTGATCAAGTATTGGTAGGATGCCCCTTTGTGTGAATTTGATGTTTTTCTCATGATTAGGCTGGGGTAATGGGTTTTTGGGAAGAAGAGCACAGAGCTAAGGTGCCACTTTCTTGTGTCATATCAAGGGTACATGCTAACAAAATGATTTATTGCTGTTGACATTGAACTTGATCACCTGACTGAGGTACTGCTTGTCAGGCTTCTCAACAGTAAAGTTACTCTTGCCACACCCTTTCCATACTGTATTTTCTGGGAAGGGAGTCACTATGTGTAGCCTATACTTAGAGACTGGAGATTTGTGCTCCCCGTCTTGACAGCAAAGAGTCTACATAAATGATCAGTTTTAACATGATTTTTGGGTGTTGGAATTTCCCCATTTCCCCATCCTTTTTGAAGATAAGAAGGGGGATCTGAGGCAGCTAGACCCATACAGTGGAAGGCAGGATCTGGTACCAGAAGCTTTGAGTCCTGAGTAGCCCCAGTTGGTCTGGAAAAATGTGTCCTAGTGGTGAGGAATTCAAAGTGTCTCATTCAGGACAGATCAGAATTAATTAGTGAGTCAACTGGGCTGATTCATGTTCACAATTAATTATGCCAGAGGTTGACAATTACTCCTGGCAACAGGATAATGGGGAGGCCTAGGAGACTAAGCAAAGCTCCAACAAGGTGTCTTGTCTGCTGGGAGAGAATACCTCCCCCAGCCTCAAAAGCCAACCCTCCAGAGGAGTGATGGGCAAAGCCTGAGACTTGTAGTTTACAAAATAAGAAGTATGTATAGCCTGCACTTACATGAAATGCAAATAAAACACACATCCATTTTTGCTTACCAAAATGGCAAAGGAAAAAAATATGTAATACCTAGTACTGGTGTGGGTGTAAGAAAGTGGATACTCTCATATACTACTGACAAGAGAGCAATTAATAACATAGAAGAATTAAAGATATTCACACTCTGAATTATATACTCAACTGTTATGAATTTATCCCAGATTATCATAAATATGGGCAGAGATAAAGCTATAAGGATATTCATTATTCTATTATTTATCATAATGAAAAATCAGAATTAACCTGAATGTTTAGTGACAAGTGATTGGCTAAATACATTTTCTTTTGTCCGTGTGATAGAGTTTCATGAAGTTGCAAAAATGGTCCTATGGAAGACTGTTTCTCAAACTGTGCTGGGGAGATGTACATGGTCAGTGCCTCACCCGTTTCTCCTCCCTTACTATTTCGGTGTATGCTTAGTAGGCTTCCAACTGCCAGCACCTGACTTCTTTGCCTGAAGGCTTTCTCTGGCCATTGAACTTCTGTTTGCCTTCCCTGATGAAATAACATCCCTTTCTCCAATATCGTTCAACCAATGACTGGCAGGAGCTGATCTATAATAGTGCTTCTCAACTGAAGGTGAAAGTTTGCCAATGCCTGAAGATGTTTTTTGCTGTCAGGACTGTGGAGAGTTGGGGATGCTGCCAAACATCCTGTAATGCATAGGACAGCCAGCCCTATAGCTAAGAATTATATAGCCCTAAACATCAATAATGCTGAGGGTGAGAAACTCTTGTCTATAAATATTCCAGTTCAGTTCCCTTCAAATGGGATAATCCCGAGGTGTGCATTTTACCCTAATTCCCACTGGAATTAATCTCTAGCTGCCCACAGTGGTAGCTGGCTTGACAATGCACCTTCCCTCCCCTCACTTCCCTCCCTCACCTGCTGCTGTTTCTTGCACCTCTCAAATAAACTACTTGATCTTACATCCTTGCCTCGGGATGTATTTTTAGGAGAACTCAGACTTAACCTGTGGGACCACAAACTTGCCGGAGGATTTGATGATACCTTCCTTGGTCAACAAAGTGTAGGGGCTACTACACACTCTAGCACCTTTTTTCTGTTTTTTGAAATTCACAATGCACATTGCACGTTCCTAGGAGTCGCACAGCAGAAGTAATCAAACCTCTTTTTCCTTTCTTTTATTTTTTTTTCCTCTTTCCCTTTTTTTTCCTTTCTTGGAAACTTTTGGGGAATATATCAACACTTTAGCTATTGAGATCTCATGGAATTAGTGATCAGGTATTAAATTCTCCTCTATACCAGCAGTTTCTAAGATATGTTCAGATGAATATATCTTAGAAACTGCTGGTATAGAGGAGTATTTAATAACATGAAAAGTTGTTTATGCCTCTTCCTCCATTCTTGTCTAGTTCCCTGAGACGCTTTCATCTTAGTGTCTGCACGCCTAGCAGAGCCCTATTCAGAGCTGGACTGCCATGTGGTTGATGAATAAATGAATGAATGAATGAGTGAAAGAGTGATGGGTTGCAGTCCTTCTGCCTTCCTCCTCTACCTAGGCCCTCTCAGTTCCACACCTTGCTCAGTGAAACGACAGGCAGTGTAGTAAAGCGGTTAGGCTTTTAGACTCCACAGCCAGGCTGTCTGGTCATGCATCCTCACTCTGTTTGCAGCTGAGTGACTCTGTGCAAGTTATCTAACCTCTCTGTGTCTCAATTTTCTCATCTATAAAATGAAGACAGCAATAACTTTTACCTCCTAAGGTTGTTGTGAGGCTTAAATGAAATAATATCTATAGATGTGTTTAATAAGCACTGCCTAGTAAGCACTATGTAAGTGTTGAATAATTTATGCACCTCTGTGTGCCAGGCATTGTCACCAACATTATCTCATTGAAGTAAACAAAATGTGGAATATGCAAGGGTGGGCTCTGATATCAAACTGCCTTGGTTTAAAGCCGCGCTCTCATAACATACCAGCTATGTGACCTTAGGCAAGTTACTGAATCTATTTGGCCTCAGTTTTCTCTTCTGTAAAATGGGGGATAATAGGTTCTTTGAGTCTCAGGGTAGTAATGAGAATTAACTGGATTGATATGCATAGTCAAGTGCTGTTAGTTATACGCTTTTATTTTTATTTAATCCATAACAATCCTATGAGGTAGGTACTATTATCCCCATTTTGCAGAATGGGAAACTGAGGCACAAAGGAATGATGTCACTTGTCCAGGTCACACAATTGGGAGGTGGCAGATCAGGATTGGAGTTTACACCTGTCTGACTCCAATAAAACTCCAATTTTGAGGGGTCTGTCCTTTTTTGAGAGGGAGCCACCAGCCCCCCCCCACCCCACATGTTTATGGGGACTCAGAGGGATATCATTGGCTGAGTCTAGGTGATTCTTCTGCAGACCAAGGTCTACGATAATTCAACAAAAGCAAAAAGACAAACACGTTCATTGCAATGCAATTGCTGCCTTGCTTAAAGTAAACATCTCAATTAACACAGAAGACCTTTTTGGTTCTGTAGCTGCAGGCAAGTTTGTCTTTTGGATCACTTAAATCGTTGACAGCCTGTATAGGAGGCTACACACAAATCAACAGCCAAGGTGTCTTTTGGTGCAGATGTGTGCATGTGGTGTGTGCTCCAGTGGGGCTGTGCAAGGGTGGAATGGACTAAAGTCAGCTTCAAATATTTTGATGTGACCCTCAGTAAGAAATACATTTTACATCACAACTAGTATCTCTCTCTCTCTCTGTCTCTCTGTCTCTCTCTCTCTCTCTCTCACACACACACACACCCAGGCATACATATGCATTGGGTTATTTTTTCATATTTAAAAATGCTGGTTCAACCTAGTAAATTAATTTCATGGCACTGTGGCACCATGTTGCAGCCCACAGTTTGGAAAAGCTTAGATTAAACTGTGGTTGCCCAAACCGTGGTCTAATCTAAGCTTTTCCAAACTCTGGGCTGCAACATGGTGCCACACTTTGGAAAACTGGGGGAGCTAGGACACTCGGATATTGCAGAGAAGATGGGAAGATGCCCTTGAAGTGTTGCCACAGGATCAAGGGCAAGTCTATCAACTGGTGTTAGATAGACCCTTGCACTAGATGTTCGTAAAGTCCCACTGCCCCTCAGAAGCCCCTGCGTTCTTGCTGACTGTCTTTCCCACCATCCTCCTTCTCGCTAACTTCATCAGGCTTCACTGACCCCTTTGCTCGCTCTTCCTGTAACACATCAAGCATGTCCACATCCCAAAGCCTTTGCATCCAGCTGCTCCTAATGCTCTGAACCCTCTGCCTCCCAGGTCTTGCTTCCTTGAGGTCTGTCTCTGCAAAGATAGCAGCTTATCAGCAAAACTTTCCTGTGCTCCTGCAAAATGGCAGCTCTCTATCACTTTTATATATTTGTCTTGCTTTATTGTTTTTCTTAAGGTATCACCACTTAATATGTATTTAGTCGTCGTCTAGCTCTCTCCACTCAAAAGTAAGTTGCATAAAGGCAAAAAATGTGTTTCTTTTCTTGCTGTCTCTCAGGGTTTAAAGTAGTGCCTGGTGCATAGCAAGCACTTAGTAAGCTTTTGTCAGATGGCCCAGTGCCCACCACATCATAAACACTTTGTAAATATCAGTGGTTATTTTATTTCTAGGGTCATTTTTTGGCATATATCTCCTAGGAAATCTTTTTTTAAAAAACTCCATTGAGAAATAATTCACATGCCATACAATCCACCCGGTTAAAGTATACAATTCAATGTTCTTTAGTTTCACATATCAGAGATATGTGAAAACATCTTATAAAACATTACAACTGCAGAAAGAAACCTTGTACTCTAAAAATTTTTTAAATCAACAATTAAAAATTGTATTTATCATGTACAACATGTTGTTTTGAAATACATTTTGTAGAATGGCTAAATCAAGCTCATTAACGTGTATTACCTCACATACTTACCTATTTTTGTGGTGAAGACATTTATAATCGAATCTCTTAGCAATTTTCAAGAATACAGTGCATTGCTAGTAACTGTAGTCACCATGTTGTACAATAGATCTCTTGAGCTTATTCTTCCTAACTGAAATTGTGTATCCTTTGACCAGCATCACTCGGCCCAAGCCCAGTCCCTGGGAACCACCGTTCCCCTGTCTACTATGAGTTCATCTTTTTTTGAACTCCATATATCTGTGAGACTATGTATTGATATTTGTCTTTCTATACCTGACATATTTCACTTAACATAATGTCCTCCAGTTTTATCACTGCTGTCACAAATGAGAGGATTTTTTTTTTAAAGACCAAATAGTATTCCAGTGTGTATAAATAACTTTTGTACCACATTTTCTTTTTCTATTATTTTATTTTACTTTAAGTGCTGGGATCCGTGTGCAGAATGTGCAGGTTTGTTGTATAGTTATATCTGTGCTATGGTGGTTTGCTGCACTTATCTACCCGTCATCCAGGTTTTAAGCTCCGCATGCATTAGGTATTTTTCGTAATGCTCTCCCTCCCCCACATACTAAACAAGACGATTGCAGGTGTGGATAAGAGCTACAGGGATAAACCAAGCTGATGGAAGAGGGAAGCAGAAGGACCACTTATTGTGGGGTGATCTGAGAAAGTATCATTTGAACTGGATCTCAATAAAGAGGAGTTCCTATTTTAAAAATCTGGAGGTAGAGTATTTCAGGCAAACACAAGAGCAAACACAAAGGCTTAGAAGTAGTAATAAGCTCAGCAATTTTGAGGAACACTTACGAAACGAAAATCCAAGTGTCATGTCATTGCTCTTATTAAAGCTCCTTCAAAGCACGTTACCCTGAAGATAAAATTTCAGTTGCATCAGGCTTCTCAGGATCTGGTTCCCACCCTTCTCTCCAACCACATCTGTGACCACTCAACCATGAAATTCTGTACTCAAAGTTTTTTGAGCTTAAACTTGAATTAGAGCCACCTGGAGAGCTTGTCAAAACACAGATTGCTGGGTTCCACCTTCTTTAGTTTCTTTTGCTGTGAAGGAGTTCTTAAGTTAGTAAGGCTATGGTAGTGCCTGGGAATTTGCCTTTTTATTTATTTATTTATTTTTTGAGATGAAGTCTCGCCCTGTTACCAGGCTGGAGTACAGTGGTACCACCTTAGCTCACTGCAACCTCTGCCTTCCGGGTTCGAGCGATCCTCCTGCCTCAGCCTCCCCAGTAGCTGGGACTACAAGTGTGCACCACCACACTTAGCTAATGTACACATGGGGTTTCACCATGTTGGACAGGATGGTCTTGCTTTCTTGACCTCATGATCTGCCTGCCTCGGCCTCCCAGAGTGCTGGGATTACAGACGTGAGCCACTGTGCCAGCCGGAATTTGCATTTTTATCAAGTTCGCAGGAGATGCTGATGCTGCTAGCCCCGACCCCACTCCAGGAAATACAGCTTTACTGTAAGCAAAGTGAGTTCTGTCTTACCTCTGGGTCTTGGTACATGGAGAACTCTTCCCTGAGGTGTCTCCACCCTTTCCCTGCCTCCTTGACTGGGATCACTCATACTTTGGGTCTTAATCTCTCTTGATTGCACTAACACAGAGAAGGATTCTTTTTTCACGCATGTCCTCAACCCTCTAAGTTTAGCCCTTAATATCACAGATGACTCCACCCACACCCTGGATTGGAGGCAGAGATCTTTTCCTACTGCTTTGTTGAAACCTTAAGACATGGTACAATGCCTGGCACTTAGTCTGTGCCCAATACATTTTGTCAACGTGATATGATAATTAGAATGGGGTTGTGACTTGAGTTACTTTTTTAGCAGTCAGCCACACTCTTTCCGTGGTTTGGGGCCAGAGCCGTGTTAAGTGGTCCACTTAATATTAACTCTGGCCTCATTAACTCCTGTGGAAACCTAACTATCTATCTCTCTAGGTCAACACCATGTTCGTTTCTTATTTATAAGTTTCTGCAACCAGGGAGTCTAGCCATTGTTTCTGAATTTCCCAACTTCCTCATCTCCCAGGAGACCCCATTCAGCCCCAAAATCACCTGGTCTTGCTGCCCTCTGGTCACTGTCACATTCTTCATGTTTCTCAGATGTAGGGTTTTTAAAATTTGTACTGTAAGTTCTGAGATACATGTGCAGAATGTGCAGGTTTGTTACATAGGTATACACATGCCATGGTGGTTTGCTGCACCCATCAACCCATCATCTACATTAGGTATTTCTCCTAAAGCTCTCCCTCCCCTTGCCACCCGCTGCCTGACAGGCCCGATGTGTGATGTTCCCCATCCTGTGTCCATGTGTTCTCATTGTTCAACTCCCACTTATAAGTGAGAACCTGCAGTGTTTGGTTTTCTGTTCTTGTGTCACTTTGCTGAGAATGATGGTTTCCAGCTTCATCCATGACCTTGCAAAAGATACAAACTCATCCTTTTTTATGGCTGCATAGTAGTCCATGGTGAATATGTGCCACATTTTCTTTACCCAGTCTGTCATTGATGGGCATTTGGGTTGGTTCCAAGTCTTTGCTATTGTGAACAGTGCTGCAATAAACATACATACGCATGTGTATTTATAGTAGAATGATTTCTAATCCTTTGGGTGTATACCCAATAATGGGATTGCTGGGTCAAATGGTATTTCTCCTTCTATTTCCTTGATGAATCGCCACACTGTCTTCCACAATTGATAAACTAACTTTCACTCCCATCAACAGTGTAAAAGCAGTCTTATTTCTCCACATCCTTACCAGCATCTGTTGTTTCTTGACTTTTTAATGATCACCATTCTAACTGGTATGAGATGGCATTTCACTGTGGTTTTGATTTGCATTTCTCTGATGACCAGTGATCATGAGCTTTTTTTCATGTTTGTTGACCTCATAAACGCCTTCTTTTGAGAACTGTCTGTTCATATCCTTCATCCACTTTTTGATGAGGTTGTTTTGTTGTTTTCTTGTAAATTTGTTTAAGTTCCTTGTAGATTCTGGATATCAGCCCATTGTCAGATGAATGGATTGCAAAAATTTTCTCTCATTCTGTAGTTTGCCTGTTCACTCTAATGATAATTTCTCTTGCTGTGCAGAAGCTCTTTAGCTTAATTAGATATCATTTGTCAATTTTGGCTTTTGTCCATTGCTTTTTGTGTTTTAGTTATAAAGTCTTTGCTCAGGCCTATGTCCTGAATGGTATTGCGTAGGTTTTCTTCTAGGGATTTTTATGGTTTTAGGTTTTACGTTTAAGTCTTTAATCCATCTTGAGTTAATTTTTGTATAAGGTGTAAGGAAGGAGTCCAGTTTCAGTTTTCTGTATATGGCTAGCCAGCTTTCCCAGAATCATTAATAGGGAATCCTTTCCCCATTGCTTGTTTTTGTCATGTTTATCGAAAACCAAATCAGATGGTTGCAGATATGTGGAGTTATTTTTGAGGCCTCTCTGCTGTTCTATTGGTCTATATATCTGTTTTGGTACCAGTACCATGCTGTTTTGGCTACTATAGCCTTGTATTATGGTTTGAAGTCAGAATGATGTTTATAGCTTTGTTCTCTTTGCTTAGAATTATCTTGGATATGCAGGCTCTTTTTGGTTCCATATGAAATTTAAAGCAGTTTTTTTCTAATTCTGTGAAGAAAGTCAATGGTAGCTTGATGGGAATAGCATTGAATCTATAAGTTACTTTGGGCAGTGTGGCTATTTTCATGATGTTGATTCTTCCTATCCATGAGCATGGATTTTTTTTTTCCATTTGTTTGTGTCCTCTCTTATTTTCTTGAGCAGTGGTTTGTAGTTCTCCTTGAAGAGATCCTTCACGTCCCTTGTAAGTTGTATTCCTAGGTATTTTATTCTCTTTGTAGCAATTGTGAATGGGAGTTCACTCATGATTTGGCTCTCTGCTTGTCTATTATTGGTGTATAGGAATGCTCGTGATTTTTGCACATTGATTTTGTATCCTGAGACTTTGCTGAAGTTGTTTATCAGCTTAAGAAGTTTTGGGGCTGAGATTATGGGGTTTTCTAAATATGCAATCATGTCATCTGGAAACGGACACAATTTGAATTCCTCTCTTCCTATTTGAAGACCCTTTATTTCTTTCTCTTGTCTGATTGCCCTGGCCAGAACTTCTAAAACTATGTTGAGTAGGAGTGGTGAGAAGGGGCATACTTGTCTTGTGCTGGTTTTCAAAGGGCATTCTTCCAGCTTTTGCCCATTCAGTGTGATATTAGCTATGTATTTGTCATAAATAGTTCTATTATTTTGAGATATGTTCTACTGATACCTAGTTTACTGGAAGTTTTTAACATAAAGGTATGTTGAATTTTATCCAAGACCTTTTCTGCATCTATTGAGATAATCATGTGGTTTTTATCATTGGTTCTGTTTATGTGATGGATTACATTTATTGATTTGCTTATGTTGAACCAGCCTTGCATCCTAGGGATGAAGCCGACTTGATTGTGATGGATAAGCTTTTTGATGTGCTGCTGGATTCGGTTTGCCAATATTTTATTAATTTTTGCATCCATGTTTATCAAGGATATTGGCCTGAAATTATCTTTTTTTTTGTTGTATCTCTGCCAGGTTTTCTTGTCAGGATGATGCTGGCTTGTTAGGGAGGAGTCCCTCTTTTTCTGTTGTTTGGAATAGTTTCAGAAGGAGTGGAACCATCTCCTCTTTGTACCTCTGATAGAATTAGACTGTGAATCAGTCTGGTCCTGGGCTTTTTTTTTTTTTTTTTTTTTTTTTTTTTTTTTTTTTTTTTTTTTTTTGGTAGGCTATTATACTCCCTCAGCTTCAGAACTTGCTATTGGTCTATTCAGGGATTCGACTCCTTCCTGGTTTGGTCTTGGGAGGATGTATGTGTACAGGAATTTATCCATTTCTTCTAGATTTTCTAGTTTATTTGTGTAGAGATGTTTATAGTATTATCTGATGGTAGTTTGTATTTCTGTGATATCAGTGGTGATATCCCCTTTATCATTTTTTATTATGTCTATTTGATTCTTCTGTCTTTACTTCTTTATTAGTCTGGCTAGCAATCTATCTATTTTGTTAATCTTTTCAGAAAAACATTTCCTGATTTCATTGATTTTTTGAAGGTTTTTCGTGTCTCTATCTCCTTCAGTTCTGCTCTAACCTTAGTTATTTCTTGTTGTCTGCTAGCTTTTGAATTTGTTTGCTCTTGTTTCTCTAGTTCTTTTAATCGTGATGTTACAGTGTCAGTATCAGATCTTTCCTGCTTTCTGATGAACACATTTAGTGCTGTAAATTTCCCTCCTAACGCTGCTTTAGCTGTGCCCTAGAGATTCTGGTACGTTGTCTCTTTGTTCTCTTTGGTTTCAAAGAACTTCATTATTTCTGCCTTAATTTTATTATTTACCCAGTAGTCATTCAGGACCAGGTTGTTCAGTTTCCATGTAGTTGTGCAGTTTTGAGTGAGTTTCTTAATCCTGAGTTCTAATTTGATTGCACTGTGATCCGAGAGACTTTTATAATTTCTATTTTTTTTGCGTTTGCTGAGGAGTGTTCTAGTTCCAATTATGTGGTCAATTTTAGAATAAGTGCTGTGTGGTGCTGAGAAGAATGTATATTCTTTTGATTTGGGGTGGAGAGTTCTGTAGATGTCTATTAGGTCCACTTGGTCCAGAGCTGAGTTCAAGTCCTGAATATCCTTGTTAATTTTCTGTCTCATTGATCTAATAGTGACAGCGGGGTGTTAAAGCCTCTCACTATTATTTTGTGGGAGTCTAAGTCTCTGTAGGTCTCTAAGAACTTGTTTTATGAATATGGCTGCACTTGTATTGTGTGCATATATATTTAGGATAGTTAGTTCTTCTTGTTGCATTGATCCCTTTACCATTATGTAATGCCCTTCTTTGTCTTTTTTGATCTTTGTTGGTTTAAACTCTGCTTTATCAGAGACTAGAATTGCAACCCCTGCTTTCTTTCTTTCTTTTTTTCTTTTGCTTTCCATTTGCTTGGTAAATATTCCTCCATCCCTTTATTTTGAGCCTGTGTGTGTCTTTGCATGTAAGATGGGTCTCCTGAATATAGCGCACCAAGGGTCTTGACTCTTTATACAATTTGCCAGTCAATGTCTTTAATTGGGGCATTTAGCCCATTTACGTTTAAGGTTAATATTATTATGTGTGAATTTGATTCCGTCATCATGATGCTTGCTCGTTATTTTGCACATTAGTTGATGCAGTTTCTTCATTGTGTCATTGGTCTTTATACTTTGGTATGTTTTTGCAGTGACTGGTGCTGGATTTTCCTTTCCATATTTAGTGCTTCCTTCAGGAGCTCTTGTAAGGCAGTCCTGGTGGTGACAAAATCCCTTAGCATTTGCTTGTCTTTAAAGGATTTTATTTCTCCTTTGCTTTTGAAGCTTAATTTGGTTGGATATGGAATTTGGGTTGAAGTTTCTTTTCTTTAAGAATGTTGAATGTTGCCCTCCATTCTCTTCTGCAGAGATATCCGTGGTTAGTCTGATGGGCTTCCATTTGTAGGTAACCTGACCTTTCTCTCTGACTGCCCTTAACATTTTTTCCTTCATTTTAACCTTGGAGAATCTGACGATTATGTGTCTTGGGGTTGCCCTTCTTGAGGAGTATCTTAGTTGTGTTCTCTGTATCTCCTGAATTTGAATGTTGGCCTGACGTGCTAGGCTGGGGTAGTTCTTCTGGATAATATCCTGAAGTGTGTTTTCTAGTTTGATCTCATTCTTCTCATCACTTTCAGGTACACCAATCAATTGCAGGTTAGGTCTTTTCACATAGTCTCATATTTTTTGGAGGCTTTCTTCCTTTTCATTCTTTTTTAGAGAAAAAAGAATCTTGTCTTCATACCTTATTTCAGTAAGTTTATCTTCAATCTCTGATATCTTTCCTTCTGCTTGATTGATTCAGCTATTGATACTTATGTATGCTTCATGAAGTCCTCGTGCTGTGTTTTTCAGCTCCATCGGGTCATTTATTTTCTACTCTGAACTGGTTATTCTAGTTAGCAGTTCCTGTAACCTTTTATCAATGTTCTTAGCTTCCTTACAGTGGGTTATAACATGCTCCTTTAGCTCAGAGGAGTTTGTTATTACCCACCTTTCAAAGCCTACTTCAGTCACTTTGTCAAACTCCTTCTCTGTCCACTTTTGTGCTTTGCTGGAGAGGAGCTGCAATCATTTGGAGGACAAGAGGCATTCCGGTTTTTGGAATTTTCAGCATTTTTGAGCTGATTTTCCCTTATCTTCATGGATTTATCTATCTTTGATCTATGAGGCTAATGACCTTTGGATGGGTTTTTGTGTGGGGGTCTTTTTTGTTGATGTTGTTACTGTTCCTTTCTGTTTGTTAGTTTTTCTTTTAACAGTCAGGCCCCTCATCTGCAGATCTGCTGCAGTTTGCTGGAGGTTCACTCCAGACCCTGTTTGCCTGCGTATCAACTGCAGAGGCTGCAGAACAGCAAAAATTGCTGCCTGCTCCTTCCTCTAGGAGCTTCATCCCAGAGGGACACTGGCCTGATTCCAGCAGGAGCTCTCCTGTATGAGGTGTCTGTCGAGCCCCGATGAAAGGTCTCTCCCAGCCAGGAGGCATGGGGGTCAGGGACCCACTTGAGGAGGCAGTCTGTCCTTTAGCAGAGCTCAAGCACTGTGCTGAGAAAATCCTCCTTCTCAGGATCCACTGCTCTCTTCAGAGCCGGCAGGCAGGAATGTTTAAGTCTGTTAAAGCTGCACCCACAGTCACCCCTTCCCGCAGGTGCTCTGTCCCAGGGAGTTGGAAGTTTTATCTATAAGCCTCTGACTGAGGCTGCTGCATTTCTCTCAGAGATGCCCTGCTAAGTGAGGAGCAATATAGAGAGGCAGTCTGGGCACAGCCACTTCACCATGCTGTGGTGAGTTCTGCCCAGTCCAAACTTCCTGGCCTCCATAGCACTATCAGAAGAAAACCACATACTCAAGCCTCAGTAGTGGCAGATGCCCCTCCTCCCACCAAGCTCGATCATCCCAGATTGACTTTAGATGCCTGTACTGGTAGTAAGAATTTCAAGCCAGTGGTTCTTAGCTTGCTGGGCTCCATGGGAGTGGTACCCGCCGAGTGAGACCACTTGGTCCCCTGGCTTCAGCCCCTTTTCTAGGGCAGTGGATGGTTCTCTCACTGAGATTCCAGGCATCACTGGAGTATGAAAAAAAACCTCTGTCAGCTAGCTCAGTGTCTGCCCAAATAGCCACCAAGTTTTGTGCTTGAACCCAGGGCCCTGGTGGTGTAGGCACATGAGGGAGTCTCCTGGTCTGTGGATTGCAAAAACCGTGGGAAAAGCACAGTATCTGAGCTGGATGGCACAGTCCCTCAAGGCTTCCCTTGGTTAGAGGAGGGAGGTCCCTGGCTTCTTGCACTTCCCAGGTGAGAGGTCCCACCCTGCTTCTGCTTTCCCTCTCCATGGGCTGCACCACTGCCTAACCAGTCCCAATGAGATGAACTGGACACCTCAGTTGGAAATGCAGAAATCACCTGCCTTCTGTGTTTGTCTCACTGGGAGCTGCAGACTGGAGCTGTTTCTGTTCGACCATCTTGCCAGGTCTGTACCACATTTTCTTTATCCATTCATCCATCAGTGGGCATTTAAATTCGTTCCATTTCTTGGCTATGTGAATAATGCTGCAATGAACATGAAAATGCAGATATCTCTTTGATATACTGATTTTATTTCTTTTGGAAACAGACCCTATAGTAGGACTGCTGGATCATATGGTAGTTCTATTTTTAAGTTTTTTGAGGACCCTCCATACTGTTTTCCAGAATGGCTGTGCTAATTTACATTTCAGGGTTTCCATTTCTCCAAATTCTCTCCTACACTTATCTTTCATCTTTTTGATATAGACATTATGACAGTTGTGAAGTAATATCTGATTGTAGTCTTAATTTGCATTTTGCTGGTAATTAGTAATTTTGAGCATTTTTTGTCTACCTTTTGGCCATTTGTATGTCTTCTCTTGAGAAATGTCTATTCAGATCCTTTGAATTTCTAATTGGGTTACTTGTTTTATTACTTCTGTGTTGTTCAAGTTCCTTACATATTTTGGTTATTACCCTTTTATCAGATGTTTAATTTGCAAATATTTTCTCTCATTCCGTAGGTTATCTCTTCATTCTGTTAATTGTTTAATTGGTTCTCCAGAAGCTTTTCAGTTTGGTATACTCGCATTCATCTAGTTTTTGCTTTTGTTGCCTATGCTTTTGGTTTCATACACAAAAAATTATTCCCCAGACCAATGTCAGAGAGCTTTCTCCCTGTTTTCTTCTAGTAGTTTTACAGAGAAATTTCATACTCTTTAGTTATCACCTTCCAACCCCCAACTCCCCATCAGTAAGCAACTGCAAATCTACTTTTTGTCTCTATAGATTTGACTATTCTGGTAATTTTAAATGGAATCATATAGTATGTGTTTTGGTGACTGACTTCTTTCACTTAGCATAGTATTTTCAAGGTTTATCCATGTTATAGCATGTATCAGATCTTCATTTCTTTTTACAATCAAATAATATTCAATTGTATGGAAATATAATGCTACATTTTGTTTAATTATACATCAATTGATGGATATTTCAGTTGTTTCCACTTTTTGGCTATTATAAATACTTTCATTAAAGATTTCCCTACAAATTTTACATGAACATATTTTCGTTTCTCCTGGGTTGATCTGTAGGGTGGAATTGCCAGATCATATGATATCTCTATGTTTAACCATTTGAAGAATTACCAGATAATTTTCTAAAGTGGCTGTGCCATTTTACATTCCACCAGCAGGATTTGGGGGAATCAGTTTCTTCATATCTTTGTCACCATTGTTATATCCAACTTTTTTTATTCTAGCCAATCCTAGTAAGTGTAAAGTGAGTACCTCATTGTGGTTTTCTTTTACGTTTCCTTGATGACTAATGATGCTGAGCATCTTTTTATGTGCTTATTTGTATGACTTTAGAGAAATGTCTATTCAGGTCCTTTGCTCAATCTCTAATCGGGTTTTATTTATTTATTTATTTTTTGTGAGTTGTAAGAGTTCCTTACCCTCTTTAGATAAAAGTCCTTTATTAGATATATGATTTGCAAATATTTTCTCCCATTCTGTGCTTTGCTTTTTCACTTTCTGGATTTACCCTTTGAAGCACAAAAGTTTTAAAATTCGAAATCTAATTTTTAGTTTTCTTTTGCTACTTGTGCTTTTGGTGTCATATCTAAGAATCCCTTGCCAAATGCAAGGTTGTGAAGGTTTATCCCTCTGTTTACTTCTAAGAGTTTTACAGTTTTAACTCTTACGTTTACGTCTTTGATCTACTTGGAGCTAATTTTTGTGTGTGGTTGAGATAGCTCACATTTCAGTATTTTGCATGTGGCTACCCAGTTGTTCAAACACTGTTTGTTCAAAAGACTATTCTTTCCTCATTAAATGGCCTTGGCTCTTTTCTTGAAAGCCAGTTGACCATAGATACATGGTTTATTTCTGAACTCTCAATTCTAATCTGTCTTTCTATGTGTCCATCCTTATGCCAGAACCACATGTTGTGATAGTTGTTCCTTTGCGGTAAAATTTAAAATCAGGAAGTGTAAATTCTTCAACTCTGTTCTTTTTCAAAATTGTTTTGGCTATCGTGGTTCCCTTGCAATTCCATATGAGTTTTAGAATCAGTTTGCCAATTTCTACAGAAAAAGTCAATTGGGATTCTGATAGGGATGCATTAAATCTATAGTTCAATTTTCAGAATATTACTGTCTTAATACTAAGTTATCTGATCAATGAACATGAGATGTTTCTCTATTTACATCTTCTTTAATTTTTTTCAACAATATTTTGTAGCCTCCAGAGAATGTTTTATACTTTTAATTTTTTTTCTGTATGTTTTATTCTTTTGGTGTCTATTGTAAATGAAATTTTCTTAATTTTATGTTCAGATTATTCATTGAAAGTACATGGAAATACAATTGATTTCTATGTATTAATCTTGTATCCTTCAATCTTACTGAACTTGCTTATTATTTCTAATAGTTTTTACTGGATTTCTAAGGATTTTCTATATGCTAGAGTATGCAATTTGCAAAAATACAGTTTACCTCTTTTCCAATCTGGATATATTTTATTTCTTTTTCTTGCCTAATTGCTTTTGTTGGAAATTTAGTATGATGTTGAAGAGAAGAAGTGAGAGCAGAGATCCTTTTTGTATTCCCGATCTTAGAGGAAAACATTTAGTCTTTTGCTATTAAGTATTATGTTGGCTGTGAGGTATTTTATAGACATCTTTTATTAGGTTAATGAAGTTTCTTTCTATTCTTAGTTTGTTGTGTGTTTTTATAATGAAGAGTTTTGAATTTTATCCAATGCTTTTCCTGCATCTAGCAAGATGATGATGTGGTTTTTGTTGTTTATTCTATTGATATGGTGTACTATGTTAATTGACTTTCAGATGTTAGATTAACCTTGCCCTTGCACTCCCAAGATAAATGAAATCCCAATTGATTGTGGTGTATAATTTTCTTTTATGTTGCTAGGTTTGATTTGCTAATATTTTTGGAGGATTTTTGCATTCATATTCATAAGGGATATTGGTCTTTAGGTTTTTTTCTTTGTCTAGCTTTGGTATCAAAGAATGGATTGGGAAATATTCCTTCCCCTTCTATATTTTTTAAATGTTCGACAAAATTGACTCACAAAGACATCTGAGCTGGTAGTGACAAAATCTCTCAGCAATGCTTATCCATCAAGGATTTCATTTCTCCATCACTGGTTATATACCCAAATAATTATAAATTGTTCTATTATAAAGACACACACACACATATGTTCATTGTGGCACTGTTTGCAATAGCAAAGACCTGGAACCAACCCAAATGTCCATCAACGGTAGACTGGATAAAGAAAATGTGGCACATATACACCATGGAATACTATGCAGCCATAAAAAACAATGAGTTTGTGTCCTTCATAGGGACATGGATGAATCTGGAAACCATCATTCTCAGCAAACTGACACAAGAACGAAAATCAAACACTGCATGTTATCACTCATAGGTGGGTGTTGAACAATTAGAACATGTGGACACAGGGAGGGGAACATCACACACTTCGGTCAGTTATAGGGGTGGAGCTAGGGGAGGGACAGCAGGGGGTGGGGAGGGTGGGGAGGGATAACAAGGGGAGAAATACCATATATAAGTGATGGGGGGATGAAGGCAGCAAACCACCTTGCCACGTATGTCCCTATGCAACAATCCTGCATGATCTGCACATGTACCCCAGAACCTAAAGTACAATTAAAAAAAAAAAAAAGACATTTGAGCTTTGGATTTTCTTTCAGAGTAGTTTTTTTGATCACTAATTCAATCTTATTACTTGTTATAGGTCTATTCAGATTGTTTCTTCTTGAGTCTGTTTATAGGCATGTGTCTATTTCATCTCATTATCTAATTTATTGGCATAAAATGGTTCATGATGTTCCTTTATAATTCCTTTTTACTTTTGTAAAGCCAGTAGTAGTTTCCCCTCTTCATTTCTGAATTTAGTAATTTGAGGATCCTCTCTTTTTCTCTTTTGAAAATTAGCTAAAGGTGTGTCAATTTTGTTAATCTTTACAAAGAATCAGCTCTCGATTTCATCGATTTTGTGTATTCTTTTCCTATTCTCTATTTCACCAATTTTCCTTTAATCTTTATTATTTTGTTCTTCTCTTTGCTTTTGGTTTAGTTTGCTCTTTTTTTTTTCTAGTGCCTTAAGGCAGAAATTTATGTTATTCTTGATATCTTTCTTCTTTTTAATATAGGTATTTACAGCTATAAGTTTCCTCCCAAGCATTGCTTTAGCAGCATTCCATAAATTTTGGTATGTTGTGTTGACAGTTCATTCATCTCAAAGTGTTTTCTATTTTCCCTTTTGATATCTTTTTTGACCCATTGGTTACTTAGGAGTAGGTTGTTTAATTTCAATATTTTAAAAAATTTCCCACATTTCTTTTTTAAAATTCATTCCTAATTTTATTTCATTGTGACTAGATAACGTACTTTATATTATTTCTATCCTTTTAAATTTGATGAGGTTTGTTTTATGGCATAGCATATGGGCTATCTTGAAGAATGTTCTATGTGCACTTGAGACAAATGTATATTCTGAGTTTTGGGGTGGAGTGTTCTGTAGTGTCTGTTAGTTTTAACATGTTTAATGTTTATAAATGCTCATCAACAGTGGATTGCATTAAAAAATGTGGTATATGTACACCATGGAATATCATGCAGCCATGAAAAAAATGAGATCATGCCCTTTGCAGTAACATGGATGGAGCTATACAGGCCATTATCCTAGGTAAATTCACACAAGGACAGAAAACCAAATACCATGTGTTTTCATATATAAATGGGACCTAATCATCGAGTACACATGGACATAAAAAAGCAAAGAATAGACACTGGGGCCTACTTGAGGGTGGAGGATGGGAAAAGGGTGCAAACCAAAAGCTACCTATTGGATACTATGCTTATTACATGGGTGAGGAAACAATCTAACCTCTACAACATGTAATTCACCCATGTAACAAACCTGCACATGTAAGCCCCGAACTGAAAATAAAAATTGGAAAGAAAAACATTTATTAAATAAATTAAAATGCTATATTAGAAAATATTCACTTAAGGCAAAAGAAAGCAGTAAAAAGAGGGGAGAAACAAAAGACATGAAATATATAGAAAACAAACAGTAAAGTGACAGACATAAATTAAACTAGATCCACAATAATAATATAAATAGATTTAGAAATCCAATCAATAGGCAGAGTCTGTCAAACTAGATGGAAAAACAAGATCCGACTATATGTTGTCTTCAGGAGTCCTACTTTAGATTCAAAAATACAAATTAATTGAAAGTAAAAAAATGGGAAAGATATATCATGTAAACAGAAACCACAAGAAAAATAGAGTGTCTATACTAATATCAAACAAAATAGACTTTAAAACAAAATGTGTCACTGGAGATAAAGGGGAATTTTTATAATGATAAAAGGGTTGATCCATCAAGAAGATGTAACAGCTATATATGCATCAAACAACAGAGCATTGACATATGTGAAATAAAAACTGACAGAAATGAGGAAAGAAACATACAAATCAACAAAAATGGTTAGAGACTTTAATAACTTGCTTTTAGTAATGGATAGAAAAACTAGGCAGAATACCAAAAATAGAAGACTTCAGCAACATTATAGACACATTTATGGTGACTATTTTCTGTCAATTAGTTGCTTCCCTACTGATTTTCTTAATGGTATTTTTTTAAATAAGCAGCAGATTTAAATTGTTATGACATCCAATTTATGAATTAAAAAAAATGGTTAGTGCTGTGACATAATAAACTTTTGTTGTTTTTATTGCCCAGTATATGGTATTTTGTTATAACTACCCTAAAAAACTAATACATCAGTTTTTTTCTCTTTCGTGAAATTTTAAAATCAGCTTCTGAATTTCTTTTGTCTGGGATATTGATTTGAATTCCATTCAATCTGAGGAGGATGGGCATCTTAAAAATATTAAGTCTTCTGATTCATGAACATGGTATATATTATTCCATTTATTCAAGTCTTCTTTAATTTCTCTAAGCATTCTTTTTTTCATTTTCAATATAAAGGTCTTACACATTTAAATTAAATTTATTTCTAATTATTATATCAGCAAAGATATTTTTCATCAAAGATAGATATAATTAGAAATAAATTTAATTAAAAATGTACAAGATCTATATATTCATATGCTTTTATAAATTCTATTTTTTTCTAACTTTGTTTTCCAATTGTTTGTTGCTAATAGAAATAAAATTTATGTTTATTATATATAGACATGGATCTCATGACCTTGCTAAATTAATTTATTCTAGTAGATTTTTTTTTGGCTTAATTCATTAGGATTTTCTATGTGTAAAAGCATGTTGTCTGGCATGGTTGACATTTGTTTAAAATAATTTGCAGTAGGATATAGCAGACTCCCTCTATGACCTTGGTCAGGCATCTAATCTCGCTGAACTTTGGGGGAACTCACTATAGAGGGAAGTTATTATTGAGACTGGTCATTGAGATTCCTTTTAGATCTAAAATAATAAGGGACCAGGCTCTACCATTTGCTTATTCTGTGACTCCGGGCAAAATACTACACCTCTCTGAGCCTCAGCTTGCAAATTTGTAAAGTAGGCATAATCATAGCAAAATATCTGTATCATAAAGTAGTTATGAGTATTATGGTTCCACAAATAAAGACAGATTGGGTTAGGGAAGTTTTGTAAAGGCCAGCCCAAGCATGTGGGGACACCATCATTAAGTGTACCCTGAGATGTGTATATGTGTGTGCACATGAGTGTGTATGTGGCTTCCCTAAAGCCACCACCTTCAAATGATAGTTCTCGAACTGAAGTATGCTTTAGAATCCCCACAGAAGCTTGTAAAACTACAGTTTCTTGGGCTCCACATCCACAGATCTGACTCATAGCCCTGGAAGGACCCAAGAACCTTCATCTTTAACAAATACTCTCAAGTCATTTTAATTCAGTTTCTCCCACTAAACAAAATCCTTGCTTTAGGCAATGGTTCTCATCCCAGGCTGCATGTGAGAGTCACCTGGAGAGCTTTCAAAACTTTTGATGGTCAAGACCCCTGGAATTCCTGAATCAGAATCTCTGGTAGAACTACTCCAGATAAAACTGACTCACTTACCTGATTTACCTGCCTGTCAGGTATATTAGTCCATTTTCATGCTGCTGATAAAGACATACCTGAGACTTGGAAGAAAAAGAGGTTTAATTGGACTTACAGTTCCACATGGCTGGGGAGGCCTCAGAACCATGGTGGGAGGCGAAAGGCACTTCTTACATGGTGGCAGGAAGAGAAAATGAAGAAGATGCAAAAGCAGAAAGTTTCCCCTGATTAAACCATCAGATCTCAAGTGACTTACTACCACGAGAACAGTATGGGAGAAACTACCCCCATGATTCAAATTATCTCCCACAATGTGTGGGAATTATGGAAGTACAATTAAGGTGAGATTTGGGTGCAGACACAGAGCAAAACCGTATCATCAGGTAAATATTTAAGCCTCCACTCCTTATGTTTTTCTCTCTCATTCTGTATATCTCTTGTTTTGTGTTTCTGTGTTTCGGTCAGTTTCTGTGTCTGTCCCTTTCTTTGTCTGTCTGTCCCTCTTGTGAACACATACTCTCTGTCTCTCTCATCTGTCTCTGTATACGTGTGTCATCTCTCTGGTTGATGTCTCTGAATCACTGCCTCTGTACATCTCTCTCGTTTCTTCTTTTTCTTGAGTTTGTTCCTGTGTGTATCCCTGTGGTCTCTGCCCTGGCGCTCTTCGTCTGACTCTGGGGTGTCTTGCCTTTCTCTGGTCTTGCCCTGCTGTGCATCTCTCTGTGCAACTGAGCCTGTGTGTGTGATGTATAAGTTTCTGTTATTCTCTATCTTCAGTCCTTTTCTTTTTCTCTCTTGCAACACCCCCACCTCTCTTCCTCCCAGCCCTGCAGCTCTGCAGTTTTTTTTGTGAAATACAAGAAGAGTCTGCTGTGGAGAAGCCTGAAATACCAGTTCAGACCCCCAGATCCCTGCAGACCTCAGAATGTTTAGCTCTAATCAAGAGCCCCCTTCGGAGTCTGCCCCACTCTCCTGTAGGGCTTATCTGGGGCCCTCAGCCTCCTGTGCTGCCAGAGATAAGGTGACCTTGGTGGCTGAATTAACTTGGGCATGACCCTCAACAGACCAGATAAGAAGCACAGGTTCTGGGATCCTGGAGAGACCCCATCCCTGAGGCGGAAAACTGGCCTTTCTAGCATTGACCCTAAGCATCTCAGAGTGCACCCTGGGGCCTTATGACCCATTCAAATAGTCCTTAGCAAGATCAGACTACTTTCTTTGAGCTAATATTGTTAAGTCATCATTAATTAAATATTTGATTTACTCAATATTTATTGGACACACTATGAACCAGATTCTGTTCTGAGAATATTCAGTGAAGATTTTAAAATGCAATATTCTAAATCTCAACACTCATAGTAACTATTGTTCCATGCATTGAGCACCTGCTGTGTTCTAGGAGCTTAATTTATAGAAGAAGCTTTATACCAGAATTCCTTGTGGGGAGAGAACTGCCCCTTTACTGGAAAATAATTATGTGTGTGTAATTATTTTAGGTATTAATTAATTATAGCTATTAATACAGTGGACACTTAACTCCCAATATTCAGGGGTGATATTTAAATGTTTAATAAATGGTAACCTACTGCCATTGACCAATGAGAACATTTGCCCCACTTCTCAGTTCTACTTATTATTTTAATAAACATCAAATTTGTCATTCATTTATTCACTCATTAAATCATTCAGTTATTCTTTCTTCCAGCATAGGGTTAAGGGACTCCTGAGTATTAGCACTGTGTTAGGAACCAGGGGTATAATTAAAAGGACATCATAAGGAACTCGGGGTGGGGGGGATAGAGAAAGATACTGAGTTCATGGAACATGACAAAGGAAAGGTTCAGAAGTGCATACCTGGGTGTGCTTTCCTGGAGGAAGGGACATTAATGCTGAATGTCAGGGAAGAATCAGGGAAGGCTTTCTGGAGGAAGGGACATTAATGCTGAGACCTAAGAGGTGAACAGGGTTAATTTGATGAGGTCTGTTTCTTGCCAGTTTTGTATATTCCACAGGATAGAGCCTGAACATTGTAGGTATTCACTAAATCAAAAGATGGTTACAACACGGTGATTCTGAAAGCAATTCTCTGGTTGAGTGGTAATTGACTAGGGAAGCTATAATGAAGGTGTATTATCTTTTTCAGAAACAATATATTAGCATGTCCTTTGTAGCCTTTATAGCCTGCACCCAGCAGCCGACCAAGAAGCAAATGCAGTTTTCCCCACTCAAATCCATGGTGATGTCAAAGCTTTCAGTAAATTATTTTCCTACTTGCCAGCCCCAGACCAAGGGACAAATAAGAGCCCGGGAAAGTAGGCCAAGGAGGCAAAATCAAGTGGGAGGGAACATTAAGTTCTAGGTTTTCAGACTCATGCCTGTAGGAGGCCATGCTGGTTTGTATTCCTAGAGCTTCTGTTCTTTTCGAAAAAAACCAAAGTCTGAATTTCCATGTAAAATATTCTAATTTTTCTGTTGGAATCTAATTTAAAAAAAATATTTACACATAGCAAACCAGATATCTATGGCTGTATTTGGCTGTTATCGCAGATTTGGGTTATTTCCTACAAATGAGGAAGGAGGGAAAGGGACTTTTATATGTACTATGCAGCCGAGTTGTTTTAAACATTGTACTACATGTCCCATGGATCTTCATCATGAATATTCATTGCATGAATATTCCTGTTATCTTATTTAATTATTGCAACAACCACACGGGACAGTTAACCATAATGTCTGTTGAGGAAGATTACCATGTTAAGTCTGCAGGGACTCAATATTAACCATAAGGAACTTAGTATTCAAATGGAATTAGAAGTAAACGAAGAAGAGGAGAATGGTTTTGAATTAGAGACCTGGTATTATAAGACTCTCAGGTGGAAAGAGCTTTGAATAACCAGATAATTGTCTAGAAACCATCCTTTTGTTGGTTGGGCATCCGCTTTAATTGCTTTAAATACCACTGCTCTTTTCTGCAACTTTCTTGCCTAGAGAGTTTTCACATCCTGGGATAGGAACTTGTCTCCCCTGTTATGTAAAATGTATGTAACTCGTAAAGTGATTCACTATTAATTAGTGTCAAGTCTGTGGTATCTCAGATCCACGTGGCTGAGCAACACTACTATACTGTCAGTTTCTGTTCTCTTGATGTCTCTGAAATAGTTAAATCATTTGATTTAATTGTCTGTAGGAATTGCATTTTAGAAAAGACAGTCAGAAAACATGTTCCTCAACCATGGACTTCTGTCATTTTTGCCACCGAAGTGAGCATCCTATAACACTAGCATATCAAGAACTCTTGTATCAGTGAGGATTTCACCACATGGGCTCTGAGGCCCCGCGGAGTGTTTCCAAGTGGGATTTAGCCAAGTTGTGGATCTGCAGATCATCCCTGTGGAGATGTTGTCTGTTCTAAGATCTGAACCCCATGAACAATCCAATAAAAGGGTTTAACTATTAATATCTCAGTGGCATTGGGCAGTTGGAAACTGACCTCCCTTGTTGCTTAGCGGAATGAATCTCAAATGCCAGAATGCATTAAACCATCAGGTTGCTTTTTAGATTGCAGATTCCTGATCCAGGTACCTAGAAATTCTGATTCACTGGGAGTGTTTGTTATGGTAAAAAGCTAAGCAAGGGGCCCAGTAATAACGTGGCTTAGAGAACAAAGAAGTTATTGCTTCTGCACAATCCAAAGTGAGGGTTCCTTATTGGTGGAATCTGTTTCATATGATGTGGCAGAGTAAGGAGGGCTGCATATTATTTGACAATCCTGTCATTGAGAAATGAGGTTGCTGACCCCTCCCCTTGAATCTGGGCAGGCTCTTTGACTGCTTTAACCAAGAGAATGTTGTAGAAGTGACATTGTGCCAGTTCCTGGGCTCAGGATTTAAGAGACTGTAGGCTTCCACTTCTTTGGTCTTGTAATACTCACTCTTAGAACTCAGCAGCCATGCTGTGTGGGAGCCCAACACCCTGCGCAGAGGCACAAGTGGAGAAGAGGTAGCGTTTCTAGCTGTCAGCCCTAGATGAGCTCAGTTTGCCAACTACGTGCAAGGGCTTAATTATCTTAGAGGCATTGGGCAGTCAGAAGCTGACCTCCTTGTTGCTTACCAGAGTCACCTCGGAAGTAGATTCTCCTGCCCCAGCTAAGCCTTCCCACCTGGTGCTATCCTCATCAATCTCTGCCCAAATTGTACACTCACAGGTCCAATAAAGGACTGTTATTTAAGTGACTGAAATTTAGGGTGGTTTGTTATATAACGGTAGATAACTAAACCACATAGGCATTCAAAGACCCAGGTTTCTTTCCTCTTGAGGCACCCCCATTTTCAACAAACATTTGTTAGTCGACATTAGTTATCATTTACTTACAAAGTTAAGTTACAACCGTATTCAGATTCCAGGCAATGGGAGACACTAGAGAAGCCATGCGTATTTCTTATCCAGCTTGCATAGGCCTGGCACGCATTACTTCTGTTCACATTTCGTTAGTGAGACCTTGTCACATAGCTGCATTCAGTCGCAAAGAAGACAGAGAAACGCAATCTCTAGACATGCAGCCATATTCCAGCCGTGAAGAGAGAAGAGGAGGATGGGTTCTGCTGGAATTTTAGCCATTGCCATCATACTGGCCTGGAGCAAAGAGCAGAGATGTGCATTTTGGCAACCCCCCAGGAGATTTTGATGTAGGTGATCCAAGCACAGCTGTGAGAAGTATGAGTTTTGAAGTCAATCATATTTGAGCTTAAAACTAAATTCTATTATTTACCAGCTGGGTGGTGCCTGACAGTTTTGGTTTCTTTGTGTATATAAAAATGTAGAAAATAGTAATTCCTACCTCAGGAGGTAGTTGTGCTGATTTGATAATGGCCTGCATGAAAAGTGCTAGCACAGACTTGGCACAAAACTGATATAAAAATAAAAAAATAAACATAAAAACAAGGAAAAGAAAAAAAAGAAAGGTTTTATTGTTAACTGAATCAAGAGTTCCATTCTATCTTTTAAAATCACCAATGTATTCAGTCGTTATACTTAAAATATTCCTCTTCACCCTCACATCAACTCTAGTCTTATCCCTAATTTGCAGATGAGAAAACTGAGATTCAGAGAAGTTAAGGAAGTAGACCAAAAACATCATTGGTAAGCACTGGTGTCAAAATGTGAGCCAAGATTATTTCTGGTGGTGTTTGATTACAGATGCTGTATTGAAAACAAGTGAAGAGAAGTAAAAGGAATGGTTTGGGGGCAAAGAAGTAACATTATCAGAACTTTGTTGTACACAAGGGAATCTGGGAGTGCTGCCATGAGATGTGTGGAATGGGGAAAATATGAAGTCGGAAGGAACAGTTTAGAAATAGGCTGGCCAGGAGCGGTGGCTCATGCATGTAATCCCAACACTTTGGGAGGCTGAGGTGGGCAGGTCATGAGGTCAGGAATCTGAGACCAGCCCGGCCAATACCATGAAACCCCATCTGTACTAAAAATACAAAAATTGGCGATCATTAAAAAATCAGGAGACAACAGATGCTGGCGAGGATGTGGATAAATAGAAATGCTTTTACACTGTTGGTGGGAGTGTAAATTAATTCAACCATTGTGGAAGACAGTGTGGTGATTCCTCAAGGATCTAGAAATAGAAATACCATTTGACCAAGCAATCCCATTACTAGGTATATACCCAAAGGATTATAAATCATTCTATTATAAAGACACATGCATACTTATGTTTATTGTGGTACTGTGCACAATAGCAAAGGCTTGTAACCAACCCAAATACCCATCATTGACAGACTGGATAAAGAAAATATGGCACATATACACCATGGGATAATATGCAGCCATGAAAAAGGATGAGTTCATGTCCTTTGCAGGGACATGGATAAAACTGAAAACCATCATTCTCAGCAAACACAAAACCAGAAAACCAAACACCGTGTGTTCTCACTCATAAGTGGGTGCTGAACAGTGAGAACACATGGACACAGGGTGGGTAACATCATACACCTGGGTGGTGGGGGTCTAGGGAAGGAATAACAGGGAGTAGGGGGATTGGGGAGGGATAGCATTCAGAGAAATACCTAATGTAGATGTTGGGGCGATGGTTGCAGCAAACCACCGCCATGGCATGTGTACACCTATGTAACAAACCTGCACGAACTGCACTTAAAGTATAATAAATAAATTTAAAAAAATACAAATTTAGCTGGGTGTGGTGGTGGGTGCCTGTAATCAAAGCTACTTGGGAGGCTGAGGCAGAAGAATCACTTGAACCTGGGAGGCGGAGGTTGCAGTGAGCCAAGATCATGCCATTGCACTCCAGCCTGGATGATAGAGGGAGACTCTATCTCAAAAAAAAAAAAAAAAAAAAAAGAAACAAAGAAAAAAAGAAATAGGCTGAAGAGGTTCTGAACACGGATAATTAAAGTAACTGTCCTCCCACTGCAGTTACTTACCTATACAGAGACAAACCTAGAAATAGCAGTCCCATCCTTCACTCGAGAAGGCCCCTGCCAAACTGACCACCCAGTTCTTTCATTCATGGAGGATATGACTGAAAATGTTTTCAGCATTGGTTCCAGACACTATAGGCAGTTTTTGTGTGCTTCAGTTTACCTATTTGGAAAATGGAAATTCAATGCCAGTGATGGCTATTTCACAGAGATTCAGTAAGAAAATGCATGGAAATAGACTTAAAAGTTATAGTCATCAACCTGAGGTTAAAGTTTTACCTTGAGCAACACAAAATAGCAGAAAGCACTCATTTAAGCTTCAACTTCATAATTGATTATTTTTATCTTAATTTTATAAATTTAAAATTTCAGATATTAAAGGATACAGTAGTGGAGGGAGATTTTCTTGTGTTGTTGTTTCCATGGTGACCAATTTGCAGGCATTAACTGCTGGCCGAAATACAGATAAGAAAGAAAAAGATGGCAAACAACTGGCCATCTTTTGGTGATATGGGGACTCACTCCTGTAATCCCAGCACTTTGGGAGGACAAGGTAGAAGTTTTGTTTGAGCACCGGAGTTCAAGACCAGCTGGGGCAACATAGGGAGACACTGTCTTAACAAAAAATAAAAAATTAGCCCTGTGCGATGGTACGTGCCTGTGGTCCCAACTCCTTCGGAGGCTGAGGTGGGAGGATTACTTCACCTCAGGAGGTTGAGGCTGTGGTGAGCTGGGATCATGCCCCTGCACCTCAATCTGGGTGACAGAACAAGATCCTGTCTCTAAAATAAAAAATGGCAAAGTGCTTTGCACAGAGCCTGGCACATAGTAAACAATCACCACCTCTATTAAAGCAGCATAGACATAGAGGCTTGTCATGAAGAGCATCATGGGAAATTCTCTTCTCCTTTGGAATGCTTTAGCCTGAATATTTTGAGATTTAAAATGTTTCTAAAGCAGGGAAACTTTAAGGGATAAGACTTGGAGAAGGAGTCTGATTGTGGATTTCCCCTTATTCTGAGCCAACTGTACCATGGGACTTCACCTATCCCAGTTTCTTTGTGTCTCGTTTAAGACATCTTTGCCTACCTCAAGCTCAAGATATTCTTCTATATTGTCTCTAGAGGTTTTATCTTGTTTCCTTTCACATGGTGATCTACAACCCACCTTGAATTGGTTTTTGTATATAATATGAGGTAGCCATCAAGATTCTAACTGTTCATGTGGATGGCCAATTGACCCAGAACCTTTCATTGAGAAAGCCATTGTTTCTCCATCACTCTTCAATAGTACATTTCTTATAAATCAAGTGTCTCTAGGCTAGGCACAGTGCTCATGCCTGTAATCCCAGCACCTTGGGAGGCTGAGGTAGGAAGACTGTTGCCCAGGCTAGGGATTAGAGACTAGCCTGGGCAACACAGGGAGACCCCATCTCTACAAAAAATTAAATAATTAGCTGGGCTTGGTGGTGTCTACCTGTAGTCCCAGCTACTTGAAATGCTGAGGCAGGAGCATCACTTGAGCCTGGGAGATCAAGGCTACAGTGAGCCATGATCACACCACTGCACTGTAGCCTGGGAAAGAGCAAGACCCTGCCTCAAAAACAAAATAAAATGAAAAGTCTATGCGTAAGGGATTTGATTCTGAGCTCTTTATGCTGTTCTACTGGTCTATTTCTTTTTCCTATATCAAAGCATGCTCCATTAATTACCCTGGCTTTATTATAACTCCTGATATCCAGTCATGAAAATCATCTGACTTTGTTCTTCTTTATGGTAATCTTGGCTTTTGATTTTTCACACATATTTCAGAATCACCTTGTAAATTTCCACCAAAACAAAAACTTACTGGGGTTTTGATTCTGATTACAGTGTCTATATCAATTTGGGGAGGATTGATTTTTCTTCACAATAACCCTGTGTAGTAGGTTCTGTTGTTATCCCACTTGACAAATAACATTCCACCCTTGTAGCTGGGGCACAGGAATGTGAATGAATCCTGTAGTCTACCAAGGAAGAAGAGTGGGCAACGTCTACCTCTCCTGGAAGATATGCTTTATCATTGACTTTGTTTATAATTACTGGCTCATGGCAGTAATATAAAGCACACAGATTGTAGTCAGTATGATTATATTGTTTTTTAAATTTTCTTTTCTTTTCTTTTTTTTTTTTTTTTTTTTTTTGAGACAAAGTCCCATTCTGTCACTCAGGCTGAAGTGCAGTGGCATGATCATGGCTCACTGCTGCCTTGACCTCCTTGGCCTAGGTGATCCTACTGCTTCAGCCTCCTGAGTAGCTGGGAACCACAGGTGTTCACCACCATGCCTGGCTAATTTTTTAAGCAGGTGTACAGATGGAGTCTCCTTATGTTGCCCAGGCTTGTCTTGAACTCCTGGGCTCAAGCAATCCTCCTGCCTCAGTCTCCCAAAGTTTTGGGATTACAGGTATGAACCACCATGGCCAGGCCTTTTAAAATTTTCTGGTAACCATGCAGCTCTCACCCTTTGCAACTGGGGCAGGCTACTCCCACTACCAACCTAATGTGCCACCAACCTAATCTGACCAATTTGATTAACCAACAAAAGTCATCAATTTGGAAGTAAGAAACACAGATAGGTAAATACAAGTGATGTCAATTTTTTGGGTGAGCATGGTGGAAGACATACCCAGCTTTTCAAGGGGAGCAGTGGCAAGGAGTTGTTATATAAACGAGCCATAAATGGCCTCTGTATATTAGCCCCAAGTTGGCCTCTGTATATTGGCCCTTCGTTGTTTATTTTTTCACTGTAGGCTGAGACCTACTAGGTCAAAAGCCCGAGGAATGAAATTCACATTTTTCACATCCAACTGTTTGAAAAAATAGCCTGAAAAGATTTCCAGTCATTTAAAGCCTATGCTGGAAAACCTCAGCTCTTAGCCTTTGGAAAGAAAGGGCCTTGGGCTGGGCATGGTGGCTCACACCTGTAATCCCAGCAGTTTGGGAGGCTGAGGCAGGGAGATCACGAGGTCAAGAGATCAAGACCATCTTGGACAACATGGTGAAACCCCATCTCTACTAAAAATAAAAAATAAATTAGCTGGGCACGGTGGTGCATGCCTGTGGTCCCAGCTACTCAGGAGCCTGAGGCAGGAGAATTGCTTGAACTGAAGAGGCAGAGTGAGCCAAGATTACACCATTGCACTCCAGCCTGGGTGACAGAGTGAGACTCCATCTCAAAAAAAAGAAAAAAGAATAAATAAAAAATAAAGGGCCCTGTAGTCATGGGGCCCCAAGCCACTACTGCCCTTTGGAGCTCTCTGACTCGGAGACCCCCTACTGTGCTGATGAGTCCCATCATTTAGACAACCCTGCTGTCTGAACCCCTTTCTTCCAGGAGTCCCCTTGACCTCCTTTCTTCTGGATGGTCTCCTGCTGTGAGGACTTCACTTGTCATACAGCCATATTCAAGCGCTGCTCAGTAATGCTGGTGGTGTATCGCTGCCTATGCTGGTCCTATCTTTTTCCTTGATCAGCCTCAAAATGGAAACCCCTAACAGAGGTGGTGTTTAAGACAGTTACACTGAGGTGTCTGTAGCACAGTGGTAGCAGTTGTCCTTGCTGAAGCGTTGCAGTTTAGATGTCATTCCTGACAATACAGCTGTCCCCCTTTATCCTCAGGGGGTATGTTCCAAGACCCCAGTAGATTCCTGAAACCACAGATAGTGCTGTACCTGATTTCCATCCATTGGAAGGCGTTTCTGTTAAGTCTTCCACCCCAAATGCAATGCTTTTTCCTTCTTAACTAAGCACTTATCACGCACTGTATCCATGACTTTTGCAGTCTAAGATACGATAGCAAAACTTGCATGAATTTCTTTTCCTTTTTCACAATTTCACAGATAGAAGATTCGTTCTTACCTTAGATCTTAGCAACCTCAGCATATTATTTTTTTTTCTTCCGTCATTAAGTGGAGAACTTTCCCTTTTTTACATTAAGGAAGCATTTTGGCATATCCAAATTGCTAGTATCACTGCTCTTATGCTTTCGGGCCATTACTAAGTAAAATAAAGGTTACTTGAACACAAGCACTGCAATGCTGTGACAGTCAATCTGATGACCTAGATGGCTTCTAAGTGACTGACAGGTGGGGATGCTGGACAAAAGGAGGATTCCTGTGCCAGGTGGGACACATCATGCTATTGCATGCCCCCCCAATCCAGTTCATTAGCCGCCATCTTTCTCTACTGCATGCCAACTCAGACTTCCAGCATACCGAATCTTGTCCAGCTCACACACGCCAGATACCTGCTTGTCCAGTGCCAAGGATTAGAGAAATAGCAATTAGGATTCTGTTGTTGAGCTGGAGGGTAATGAATGGTGTCTCCCTTTGTAGTGGCCCCCTGTTAGGAATGACTCCATGTGTTCAAGAGCCCTCAAGTTCCCCTTCCATTTGGCCGGTGTTCAATGACATCATGCAGAAGGTACCAGCATGCTGCTGGCTAAAGGACCCCAATAAATCATACTGTTGATGTGAGAATTCAGCTAGACCTTCACTGGAAAGGCATCCTCATCCAAGGTACCATTAGTAATGCTGCTATTTGCAATCATAATAAAAATAAAAGTAATAGGAAAATCGCATAGAGGCAATTCCGCTGCCTACTGGATTTTTAATTTTCTTGAGGGTGCCAGGGGCAATCTTGGGCCCATTATGTCTAAATGAGGCACATCATAAAAGGTTTGCAAAGTCCAAACTGCTTTTACAGTCATTAATTAGCCAGACTTCTAAATGGGCCCATAAGATTAAACTTGGGTATGGTCTCTGGTCTCTAGAATGGGGCTGTAGTATGTAGGGAAGTCAAATATCAGTTGTTCAGTAATTACCTGCCCTTCTTTCTCATCTCAGTTCTAATCAGATGTTGCCTTTTTGGGAGGTTGAAAGAGGGAGATGCTACATAACTCAATGCCCAATGAGAATGCTCTGAATTTCCCTGTAAGGCTGTGGGCAGTGTGAGCACAGAGGCTGTTGGTGTCATCTTAGTTCCTATGCACACAGCATCTTGTGCTCAGTAGGTGTATCAGCCAGCATTCCTGGTGGCAACTGAAAGAAATTTCACTCTCGCTTTCTTCACCTAAAAGAAAACATACAAGAAGGATTTGGGGGTGCATGAAATGAATGAATGAGGAGCTGAAGAATCAGGCTTGCAAGAAAATAAGCACCAGGAATTCCAACAAATGTCCAGCAGCAGGAATGGTATGGTTCACAGCTTTAACCATCTTCAGGCATTTGCTCAAGATTCCGAGCCCCTAGAGAGCACCTGATTCGATGAATCTGAGTTGCTGTCCCACTCCTTATGACTTCCATAGTGGGAAGGGGCACTCATCCAGAACCACTCACAATGGGAGACTTTCCAAAATGGAGATCCATGTGCCATCAGGTCAGGAGGAGTTGTTTCCTGGATAGCCTCCAATGACAAATGACTCTGGTTCAATGTGGTTAGTAAATGTTACTTGTTGAATTGAATTTGCTACTCATGTTCCTTTGGATAGAATGAGGTGTCTCTCTAGGAGGGAAAAAAATAAGAAAATGTGATTTTTTTTTCCCTCTGGGTGTGGACAAGAGAGAAGCTTTTGATGTACCAAGAACTATGCTAAATATGGCCTGTACATTGTCCTCACAACCTATAAGGTGGGAACTATTCATAATCCCAGTTTACAAATTAGGCTCACATGGATGAAGTCATTTGCCCAAGGACACAGGTGGAGCACAGCTTCAAACTTAGATATGTCAGTCTCCAAAACTCATGCTCTTAACTATTCCATGTACTTCCTTCTCCCACTTCTGGTTTGGGGCAGAACAAATCTTAAAAAGACAAAAGGGCTCCCAGGTCTACAAACTTGATAGAGTCTTGACTGAATGAACAGACATATCTAAAAAGAATTATAAATAGCTGTCAGCAGGGAGTGATGAGCCTGGGAAACAAAAAAAGGAGATGATGGTCAAGTGTGTTCAATGTTGTTCAGGGAATGGGAGGTCATGGGCCACGAGGCTCTGCAAAATCTTATCCTTTGTCTGGCAGGTGCGTTTGTATAGTGCAGATAAATGATAAATGGCATCAAACAGTCCTATAAAGAGCATCCCCCTTGCTCTAGATCCAATCATAACAGGTAGTTTTCTGATGAGAATTTGAGTTTTAGTGGTACTGGTTTTCTGGGAAGAAGTATGCTGACCAGGGGACCCAAGTGTCCAACCCACTTGAAAGTTAGAGTTTTCATTGCAAAGTAATACCTTTGAATTCACACATTACATACCAGTCTCCTGAATTTCGAAATCACCAGAAAACAGTAGGTAAAATAGTAAAAATTTTTATAAATTGGGATACTAGGGATTGAATTCCAGCTCCTCCACTTTCTAGCTGAGTGACTGTGAGCAAACTCTTTGCCATACCATGGCTGAGCTTCCCCATCAGTAAAATATGATGGTATCAAGAGTATATCCCTGTATCTAAACTCATCAAATTACGTACATTAAAGATGTACAGTTTTAAAATATTATACTTTAATAAAGTTATTGTTACAAAATAAGAATAAGAATGATTATGGTTCTTAAGTGGTATGTCTACAGCATGGACCAAAGCTCTAAGTCTTTCCTCTCAGCAGGTGCGATACTCATTGTAAATTAATAAATTGACACTCTGGTTTTACTCCCCAGCCTTGTGGACACGGTCGATATGCATTCACAGTACACTGGAAGATCTGCTCTCTGTGTGCCGACTCATCTAGCTGTAATCCTGCAAGGTCAAGTTCTGTTCCCAGACCACAGAGCACCTGCTATGTACCATGAATGTCTTCAAGTGCTGGGTATTGAATCTGAGCAGAAATCTGAGGGGTTATTCATGTGGATACCCAGGAGAAGAGTAGTCAATTTTTAAAAAAGTTTTATGATGAGTATGCAGGTGTTTGTGCTAGTATTATTCATTAGACTTGTATATATTTCATAAATACTATTTTACATCTATTCAACATTTAAAAATGATTTAAAACAGAACATTTCAGTCGGGGAGAATAGCAGGTAAAAAGGTCTTGAGGTGAAAGATAGCTTGGCAAAGTGGAGGAAGTCCAAGGAAGCCAATATTTTTAGAGAGCAGAAATGGAGGGATAGAAGAGGAGGTGAGAGACGTTCAGGGAGACCAGCTCATGTGGGACATTGTAGGCTCAGGCAAGGATCTAGCTTTCCCTCTGAGTATACCAGGAACCACTGCAGGATTCTCAGTAGAGGAATGTCATGAACTGACTTATGTTCAGACAGAATCCATCTGACTGCTTGTAGAGAATAGACTGCAGCGCAGAGAGAGGCAGGGGGACTAGGGAGGTGGTCACTGCAAAGGCCCGGGTGAGAGGTAGTGGAGGGCCAGACAAGGGTGGTGGCAGCGGACATGGGGAGAAGTGGTCAGATCCTGGATATACCTTGCAAGTAGAGCTAGCAGGATGTTCTGACAACTTGGCTCTGGAGAGGGAGAGGAAGGAGACCAGGCAAGGATGATATTATGGCTTAAAAAAAGATATATCGAAGTCCTAACCCCCCGTATCTTAGAATGTGACCTTCTTTGAAAATAGTTTTGTAGAGGTAATTAGTTATGTCTAAGTCACATGTACGGCTGGTGTCCTCATAAGAAGACAACCATGGAGGGACACAGAGATACAGGATGAATGCCAGTTGAAGAGGGAGGCAGAGACTAGATTGATGCATTTGCAAGCTAAGGATTGCTGGAAGCTACCAAAAGCTAGGAGAGACGCATGGAACAGATTCTTCTTTAGAAACTTGGGAGTAACCAATCCTGCTGGTCCCTTGATCTCCAACAGCTTGACTCCAGAACAGGGAGACAATTTCTGTGGTTTGAAGTCACCCAGTTTGTGGTATGTTGTTATAGGAGTCCTAGGAAAGCAGTAGAGATGATTTGAAGGTTTGAGCCTGGGCAACTAGAAGGTTATGGTTGCCACTGAGTAAGGTAAGAAACACTAGATGAGGTTCTCTGAAGAGAGAGTAAATGGGCAGTTGTATGCCTATGTGATTCTGGGCTTACAGGACAGGTTAGGTTTATTCCTGTAGAACAAGGTTTCTCAGTCATGGCACTGTGTTTGAAGCCAGATAATTACTTCTCATGCAGGTCTGTCCTATGCATTGTAGGATGTTTTGGCAGCATCCCTGGCCTCTGTTATACAGATGCTAGTAACACCAGCCATCCTACCCAAGTCGTTACAATTAAAAAGTCTTCAGTCATTGACATCCTTTAGGAGGTGTCTTAGTCCACTTGGGTTGCCATAACAGTATAACCTTAGATTAGGTAATTTATAAACAGCAGAAATTTATTTCTCATAGTTTGGGAGACTGGGAAGTCCAAGATCAAGACACCAGCAGATTCAGTGTCTGGTGAGGTTCTCTCTCTCTCCCTCCCCCCCCACCCCCGCCCTTTGAAACAGAGTCTTACTGTATTGTCCAGGCTGGTGTGCAGTGGAATGATCATGGTTCACTGCAGCCTTGACCTCCTAGGCCCAAGCAATCCTCCCACCTCAGCTTCTTGAGCAGTTGGGACTACAGGTGTGTGACACCATGCCTAGCTAATTTTTTAAAACTTTTTTGTAGAGTCAGGGTCTTCCTCTCTTGCCTAGGCTGGTCTTGAACTCCTGGGCTCAAGCAGTCCTCCAGCCTCTGCCTCCCAAAGTGCTGGCATAAGTGGGGTTGCTCTCTCCTTCAAAGATGGCATTTCCTTTTGATAGAAGAAGCAAGCAAACTCCCTCACGCTTCGTTTATAAGGACACAAATTACATTTATAAAGGCAGAGCCCTCATGGCCTAATCAACTCCCAAAGACCCCACCTCTTAATACCACCACATTGGGGATTTGGTTCAACATATGAATTTAAGGGGAGGGGGCACAAATATCCATATCATAGCAGGGGACAAAATTGCCCTTGATTAAGAGCCACTGTTACAAAAAAACTCCCAGACCTGGGCTGCACTTGGTGGCTCATGCCTGTAATCCTAACGCTTTGGGAGGTTGAGGCAGTTGGATCGCAAGAGCTCAGGAGTTCGAGACCAGCCTGGGCAACATGGCGAAACTCCGTCTGTACTAAAAATAAAAAAAATTAGCTGGGAGTGGTGGCATGCATCTGTAGTCTCAGCTACTCAGGGGAGCTGAGGTGAGAGAATCGCTTGAGCCCAGGAGGCAGAGGTTATAGTGAGTCAGGACACTCCGCTACACTCCAGACTTGGGCAACAGAGCGAGACTCTGACAAAAAAAAGAAAAAAGAAAGAAAAGAAAAGAGAGGAAAAGAGAAGGGGGGGGAGGGAGGGAAGGAAGGAAGGAGAGAAGGAGAGAAGGAGGGAAGGAGGGGGCTCCCAGAGCCCAAATTTACTAAAACTTGAATCTTTATTCTTCTGTGGATTCCTCAACTTATTTATTGTTTCACTGAAAGTTCTCATGAGACTCTCCTTTCAGTTTGAGCCAATTAACACCATCTGGTCATATTCATTTAATTGTTTATCATGTGTTTCCACTCTAGAATATAAGTCCACGAGGGCAAGGATTTTGCTTGTCTTGTTCCCAAATGTATCCCCAATGCCTAGGCCAGTGCAGGCACATAGTAATCTACCTCACAAATACTTGTTAAATACTCTATGAATTAATAATTGCTGCCATTTACAAAGTACCTTTAATAGGAACTCTTCATGTATTAGCCATTTGATCCTCATAAAAACTTTCCAGGAGTATTAATTATTGGTTCTATTTTTATTTGAGGAAATCAGAGTTCAGAAAAGTTAACTCTTACCTGAAATTACATAGAAAGTGACAGAGCTGCGGTCAGGTCTGTCTGACTCTTCACTGGCATTTTCATTGCCTCTTTCATTTTCACATTTTCTCTTTCTATTATGGAGGTAGCTTGTTGTGATACTTGACAAAGCTTATTTTGTGGATGTTGCATCCACTGGGCCCTGAGGCAAAACAATCAGGTCTCCCCTTGTAGAGGTTGGTGTGTGTATTAATGGAGCTTCCACAATGGAGTAGAAGGAGCCCTGCCCTCAGGCCAGCCAGGGAAGCCTTTGAATCCACCACTGCTTACTTCATGTTTGGGCAAGTTGTGTGACTTCCTCAGGCCTCCTTGCCTTCATTTGTCAAATGGGAAAAATGATAGCCTCTTGAGGTTGATTGAATAGAGGGCTGGGTGCAGTGGTTCACATCTGTAATCCCAGCACTTTGGGAGGCCAAGGCAGGCAGATCATCTGAGGTTGGAAGTTCAAGACCAGCCTGGCCAACATGGTGAAACCCCGTCTCTACTAAAAATACAAAAATTAGCTGGGTTTGGTGGCATGCAACTGTAATGCCAGCTACTTGGGAGGCTGAGGCAGGAGAATCACTTGAGCCAGGAAGGTGGAGGTTGCAGTGAGCAGAGATTGTGTCACTGTTCTCCAGCCTGGGTGACAAGAACGAGACTCTGTCTCAAAAAAAAAAAAAAAAAAGATTGAACAGAATAATATCAGTGGAAATGGTTCTGAACTATGGAATGCTGCACACATGGAAGCCACTAGACATTTCCCGCCTTACTCATTTAGGTATCTCTGCAAGTAATTCAGCGAGGTTCTTTTGAACAATCCCATTTTAAAAAATTATTTTTGAGTTACACAAGTAACACATGGCAATATTCTTTTTTGAAAAAATTAAAACATTATAAATAAAGCTAAGAATTCTTTTAACCACCCCTCAATTTTTGTTCCTTTTCTACCTCTTTCCTCTGGAATGTGTCCTTCCACACCTTTCTCCATGTTGTAAAAGAAGTGTCCATAGAAAATATGTTGGCCAGGTGCGGTGGCTCACGCCTGTAATCCCAGCACTTTGGGAAGCCGAGGTGGGCAGATCATGAGGCCAAGAGGTTGAGATCATTTTGGCCAACATGGTGAAACCCCTTCTCTACAAAAATACAAAAATTATTTGGGAGGCTGAGGCAGAAGAATCACTTGAACATGGGAGGAGGAGGTTGCAGTGAGCCGAGATCTCACCACTGCACTCCAGCACTACAGCCTGGTAACAAAGTGAGACTTTATCAGAAAGGAAAGGCGAGGCGAGGGTGAGGGTGAGGCGAGGCGAACAGAGAGAAAGAAAGAAAAGAGAAAGGAAAGAAAGAAAGAAAACATGTAGGGCTGAGTATGGTGACTCGCACCTGTAATCCCAGCACTTTGGGAGGCCAAGGGGAAGAATCACTTGAGGCCTGGAATTTGAGAGCAGCCTGGGCAACATGGTGAGACCCCATCTCTATTTTTTTAAATCACAAATAATAAGGAAAATATATAGTATTTCACCTGTGTGTATGTATATACAAACATAAATCATATCATATTGTATGCATCATA
>NW_022436942.1:77037801-77082773 GCF_009761245.1 Sapajus apella
ATGTTGGCCAGGTGCGGTGGCTCATGCCTGTAATCCCAGCACTTTGGGAAGCCGAGGTGGGCAGATCATGAGGCCAAGAGATTGAGATCATTTTGGCCAACATGGTGAAACCCCTTCTCTACAAAAATACAAAAATTATTTGGGAGGCTGAGGCAGGAGAATCACTTGAACACGGCAGGAGGAGGTTGCAGTGAGCCGAGATCTCACCACTGCACTCCAGCACTACAGCCTGGTAACAAAGTGAGACTTTATCGGAAAGTAAAGGAGAGGCGAGGCAAGGCGCGAGGCGAGGCGAGAGAAGGGAAAGAAAGAAAGAAAACATGTAGGGCCGAGTATGGTGACTCGCACCTGTAATCCCAGCACTTTGGGAGGCCAAGGGGAAGAATCACTTGAGGCCTGGAATTTGAGAGCAGCCTGGGCAACATGGTGAGACCCCATCTCTATTTTTTTTAAATCACAAATAATAAGGAAAATATATAGTATTTCACCTGTGTGTATGTATATACAAACATAAATCATATCATATTGTATGCATCATATTGCAACTCGCTTTTTTTTTTTTTTCAATTCAAAGTATGTTGTTGAAATTCTTGAAAAGTAGTATGGCTTTGGGAGCTAGGTGACCTGGGTTTGAATGTCCTGTGTACTAATGTGACCCTGGGCACACTATTTAACCTCTTGGTGGTTCAGTTGTTCTGTGAGCATAATTTGGGAGCCTCCTCAAGAACTGTTGTAAGGATTAAACTGTTTATTGTGGGTAGGCACTTAGGAGAGTTTCTGGAGCACTCCTACCCCTGGATACTTGTGCATGGATATTATTATCTATCTGACGGGGACGTGGTCCTTTTGCTGCTACAAAGTGTTTCACAGTGTGATTATCTCCCCATAGATGGATATTAGATCATTTCCCATGTTTTGGCTATTACAAGCAACTCGGTATTGAAAATCTTTGTGTAGCTCTCATTGTGCACATCCATCTGCATTTTTCTCTAGGATAGACGCCAGGGAGAGAAATTTCTGGATCCTAGGGCTCATTTTTGTTTTAATAAATATTGCCAAACAGTCCCCCAAAGGAGCTGAACCAAGGTACACCTCTATCAGTAGAGTGTAAGGATCAAATTCTTACCAGGTTGAATCTGCATTTTTGGATAAACCTAACACCTCTCATGTTCATTAAGCCACATCTATTTTCAGAGCTCAGTTGACATCTCTGGCTGCTCCCTCTTCATTTTTTCCAGCTTTGTGTCCTCAAGCAGCTCCTTGCTATTGTTTTCCTTCCTGGCTCTTGTTTAATGCGGCCAAGTGCTTTTGGAATCCTGGGTAATATAATGGCAGACAACGTGCAGCGGGCATGTGAAATTGGAGGTACTGAATGTAGCGTTTGTAAGGAGTCTTTGGCATGATTTCAGACTGAAATAGAGCACTTTCACTCAGCCTAAATTGCCTCAATTGCACCTGGCATGCTGGGTAGAGGAGGTGCAGCTCAGACAGGCTGAATGTTTCTCTGGAACAGGATGGGCTGTCTTCCCCAGTCTTGGAAGCAGGTCATCAGCTTACCAGGGAGATAAGACTTAACCTAGCCTTGGACTGGAAACGAGACTTTATTTTCAAACCCTACAGATGTCAGCAAAAGACCCTTTTGTTGGTGACCTCAGAGTGGTAATTCTTTAATATAGAGAAAGGAAAAATGTGGTCTTTTAGGGCTGCAACTGACCATTGTAAAATCCACTTCATTTATGCATTATTATTTGGGGAGAAACATAAGATTTGCAAAACAGAACTGAAAAGATACTCCCAAAAAATCCAGATAAGCACCTTAGCAGCTCCCTGGGAGTAGAAGATGAATTTAAAGTGATCGTATATTTTTATTATTTCATCCAAAGTTTACCCCCGGCAACCTTTCATCACGATGATTGCGTTTAGTCAACTATCAGCTGGGGTGACTATTTTGTTCTACTTGCTCTCCCTGCCTGGAAAAAAAAAGGGGGCTTTGAAATAAATATCTGGAATAGTTCTTGGCATTCAAATGCTAATGAGATAGTGAGGCAAAGCGTTGGACTCTAAATGTTTACATTAAAATGGAAATATGTAATCGATTTTTCCAATAAGGTCTCCTATTCACTGTTAAAATATACTTCATGAGACAAAAACAAAGCAACCACAAAAAAATCACCCTCTGTAAGTAGTAGCAGCTGAGGCAGCAACTTCTTGGTGAGCTACAGCCCAGACCAGTTATAGAGATAATTGTTTCCAATACTGCATCAGTACATACCATTGTCCTTGTTATAATAAAAAGAAAAGGAGATTTATTTCTTAGCTAGGCATGGGATTATTATCATTGTAGGTACTTTTTAAATGGCGGTGATTACTGAGTAAAATAATACCTTCTCTTTAGGTGTCTCACTCCAACCCCCCCACCTCCAAAAGTTGATCTTGCAAAATTATAATGTTGAAATTCTTTTAGCCTGTTTATTTGACAATTGCTAGATGGTTTGAGAAAAAAAGTGGATTAAACACTAGTGTTTTGGAGTTTAAGACATGTATGTTGGAATTCAGGTTCTGCCATTTCCTGGCTGTGCAGCTTAGGGCCTCTTTGAGCCTCAGTTTCCACATCTGAAAAATGCTGCTCAGGCTGAAAGAAGAGCTGGGTTACCAGAAAATATGGAAAAGAAAGCGTACTTTAGATAACAATTCAAAATATCTTCCTATTATGGGTACAAGATATCAATAACAAAATGAACTAATGTTTATCTTGTGTTCATTATATGCCAGTTACTGTTTAAAAGCTATTTACATTAACTAATGTAATTCTTCCAATAACTATTAAATAAGTACTATTATTAGGTAGGTACTTATGTCAGTTTTGAAATATCCTGGTTAGCTTATTCAAGCAAATATTTACTGACTGTGTTTGTATTCCTCAGCAAAATAGGATTCGTTGATTTAGTAATTAAAATATAAATTGAGTACCTACTGTGTACCAGGCAATGTGCCAAATTCTGGGATATATTGGTGAGCAAAATTAGACAGCCTTTGCTCTCATAGAAATGAGGGTCTTGTCTACAACCATACCATCCTGAATGCACCAGATCTCATCTCATCTAGGAAGCTAAGCAGGGTCGGGCCTGGCTAGTACTTGAGTGGGAGAAATTAGAGTCTGGGTAAAAAGGTAGATTGCATTTTGCTGCTCTAAAAAATGGTGAATCATTATAAAGTGAACAAAATGTGCAGGACGAGGACTTGCTCCTGTAAGAGACGCTAACAAAGGCATCTGCTCTACACTAGGAAAGTGACTTGGATGCTGAGATCTAAAGGAGATGCCAGAATTGATTAAGTGAGGGACAGAGCATGGGTGGGTGTGTTCCAGGTAGTGGGAGCAACCCTTGCATATGCCCCAAAATGGGAGGAACATGGTTTTGAACATTATATATATATAAACATGGCTTTTATTTTATATATTTATATTTATTTTTTATTAAATATTATAAATGTATATATTTATTATAAATATATATTATATATTATATATTTATAAGTATATATAACATATACATATATTTATATAATATATATAATATATAAAAATATATATATTTTATAATAAAATATATATAAATATATATTATATATATTTTGTTATAAATATATATTTATATATTTTATTATTAAATATATATATAGAAATATATGTATATAAAATAAAAGCCACGTTCCTCCCATTATATATATATATATATACATATATATATATATATGTATATGTATATGTATGTATGTATTTTATGTGTTTTATTGTACTTTAGGTTCTGGGGTACTTGTACAGGTCATGCAGGATTGTTACATAGGTACATACATGGCAATGTGGTTTGCTGCCTCCATCCCCCCATCACCTATATCTGACATTTCACCTATATCTGTCATCGCTCCCCAACCTCCCTACCTCCTGCTGTCCCTCCCCTAGTCCCCCAAAACAGACCCCAGTCTGTGATGCTCCCCTCCCTATGTCAGTGTGTTCTGATTGTTCAACATACACCTTTGAGTGAGAATATGCAGTGTTTGATTTTCTGTTCTTGTGTCAGTTTGCTGAGAATGATGGTTTCCAGGTCCATCCATGTCCCTACAAAGAATATGAACTCATCATTTTTTATGGCTGCATAGTATTCCATGGTGTATATGTGCCACATTTTCCCTGTCCAGTCCATCATTGATGGGCATTTGGGTTGGTTCCAGGTCTTTGCTATTGTAAACAGTGCTACAATGAACATATGTATGCATGTGTCTTTATAATAGAACGATTTATAATCCTTTGGATATATACCCAGTAATGGGATTGCTAGGTCAAATGGAATGTCTATTTCTAGATCCTTGAGGAATTGCCACACTGTCTTCCACAAAGGTTGAACTAATTTGCATTCCCACCAACAGTGTAAAAGTGTTCCTATTTCTCCACATCCTCTCCAGCGTCTGTTGTCTCCAGATTTTTTAATGATCGCCATTCTAACTGGCATGAGATGGTATCTCAATGTGGTTTTGATTTGCATATCTCTAATGACCAGTGATGATGAGCATTTTTTCATATGTTTGTTGACCTCCTATATGTCTTCTTTTGAAAAGTGTCTTCCGCTGGGTGCGGTGGCTCAAGCCTGTAATCCCAGCACTTTGGGAGGCCGAGGCGGGTGGATCATGAGGTCAAGAGATCGAGACCATCCTGGTCAACATGGTGGAACCCTGTCTCTACTAAAAATACAAAAAATTAGCTGGGCATGGTGGTGCATGCCCTGTAATCACAACTACTCAGGAGGTTGAGGCAGGAGAATTGCCTGAACCCAGGAGGCAGAGGTTGCGGTGAGCTGAGATCGCGCCATTGCACTCCAGCCTGGGTAACATGAGTCAAACTCCGTCTCAAAAAAAAAAAAAAAAAAAAAAAAAAAAAAAGAAAAGTGTCTTCATGTCCTTTGCCCACTTTCGAATGGGTTTGTTTGTTTGTTTCTTGTAAATCTGTTTTAGTTCTTTGTAGATTCTGGATATTAGCCCTGTTTCAGTTGGGTAGACTGCAAAAATTTTTTCCCATTTTGTTGGTTGCCGGTTCACTCTAATGATTGTTTCATTTGCTCTACAGAAGCTATCGAGTTTAGTTAGATCCCATTTGTCTATTTTGGCTTTTGTTGTCAATGCTTTTGGTGTTTTAGTCATGAAATCCTTGACTATGCCTATGTCCTGAATGGTTTTGCCTAGGTTTTCTTCTAGGGTTTTTATGGTGTTAGTCTTATGTTTAAGTCTTAGTCTATCTGGAGTTAATTTTAGTGTAAGGTGTCAGGAAGGGGTCCAATTTCTGTTTTCTGCACATGGCTAGCCAGCTATCCTAACACCATTTATTAAACAGGGAATCCTTTTCCCATAGCTTTTTTTGGTCAGATTTGTCAAAGATCAGATGGTTGTAGGTGTCTGATATTGCCTCCAAGGCCTCTGTTCTGTTCCATTGGTCTATGTCTCTGTTTTGGTACTAGTACTGTGCTGTTTTGGTTATTGTAGCCTTGTAGTATAGTTTGAAGTCTGGTAGCATAATGTCTCCAGGTTTATTCTTTTTGCTTAGAATTGTCTTGGCTATGCAGGCTCTCTTTTGGTTCTATATGAAGTTTAAGGTGGTTTTTTCCAATTCTGTGAAGAGGATAATAGGAAGCTTGATAGGGATAGTGCTGAATCTATAAATTACTTTGGGCAGCATGGCCATTTTCACAATATTGATTCTTCCTAACCATGAGCATGGAATGTTTTTCCATGTTTGTGTCCTCTCTTATTTCCTTGAGCAGTGGTTTATAGTTCTCCTTGAAGAGATCCTTTACATCCTTTGTTAGTTGTATTCCTAGATATTTTATTCTCTTTGTAGCAATTGTGAATGGAAGTTCACTCTTGATTTGGCTCTCATTTGGTCTGTTATTGATGCATAGGAATACTTGTGAATTCTGCACATTGATTTTGTATCCTAAGACTTTGCTGAAGTTGCTTATCAGTTTCAGGATATTTTGGGCTGCGACAATGGGGTCTTCTAAATATACAATCATGTTATCTGCAAGTAGAGACAATTTGACATCCTCCTTTCCTAATTGAATACCTTTATTTCTTTTACTTGCCTGATTGCTCTGGCTAGAACTTCCGATACTATATTTAATAGGAGTGATGAGAGAGGGCATCCTTATCTAGTACCAGATTTCAAAGGGAATGCTTCCAGTTTTTGCCCATTCAGTATGATATTGTCTGTGGGTATGTCATAAATAGCTTTTATTATTTTGCGATACGTTCCATCAATACCTAGTTTATTGATAGTTTTTAGCATAAATTGCTGCTGAATTTTGTCAATGGCCTTCTCTGCATCTATTGAGATAATCATGTGGTTTTTGTCTTTGGTTCTGTTTATGTGATGGAATATGTTTATAGACTTAGGTATGTTGAATGAGCCTTGCATGCCCGGGATGAAGCCTATTTGATTATGATGGATACGTTTTTGATGTGCTGTTGCAATCAGTTTGCCAGTATTTTATTGAAGATTGTTGTATCTATGTTCATCATGGATATTGGCCTAAAGTTTTCTTTTCTTGTTGTGTCTTTGCTGGGTTTTGGTATCAGGATGATGTTGGTATCCTAAAATGGTTTGGGAAGGATTCCCTCTTTTTGGATTGTTTGGAATAGTTTCAGAAGGAATGGTACCAGCTCTTCTTTGTACATCTGGTAGAATTCGGCTGTGAGCCCATTTGGACCTGGGCTTTTTTTGGTTGGTAGGCTATTAATTGCTGCCTCAACTTCAGCCCTTGTTATTGGTCTATTCAGGGTTTCAACTTCTTCCTGGTTTAGGCTTGGGAGGGTGAAAGTGTTCAGGAATTTATTCATTTCTTCCAGGTTTACTGGTTTATGTGCATAGAGTTGTTTGTAGTAATCTCTGATGGTAGTTTGTATTTCTGTGGAATCAGTGGTGATATCCCCTTTATTGTTTTTATTTCATCTATTTGATTCTTCTTTCATTTCTTTTTTATTAATCTGGCTAGCAGTCTGTCTATTTTGTTGATCTTTTCAAAAACCAGCTCCTGGATTTATTGATTTTTTGAAGGGATTTTTGTGTGTCTGTCACCTTCAGTTCTGCTCTGATCTTAGTTATTTCTTGTCTTCTGCTAGGTTTTGAGTTTTCTTGATTTTGCTCCTCTAGCTCTTTCAATTTTGATGATAGGGTGTCAATTTTAGATCTTTCCTTTCTTCTCATGTGGGCATTTATTGCTATAAATTTCCCTCTAGACACTGCTTTAAATGTGTCCCAGAGATTCTGCTACATTTTATCTTCTTTCTCATTTGAAGAACATCTTTATTTCTGCCTTCACTTCATTATTTATCCAGTCAACATTCAAGAGCCAATTGTTCATTTTCCATGAAGTTGTGCAATTCCGAGTTAGTTTCTTAATCCTGAGTTCTAATTTGATTGCACTGTGGTCTGAGAGGCTGTTTGTTATGATTTCCGTTCTTTTGCATTTGCTGAGGACTGATTTACTTCCAATTACGTGGTCAGTTTTAGAGTAGGTGTGATGTGATGCTGAGAAAAATGTAGATTCTGTGGATTTAGGGTGAAGAGTTCTGTAAATGTCTATTAGGATTGCTTGGTCCAGATCTGAGTTAAAGTCCTGTATATCCTTTTAATTTTCTGTCTCGTTGATCTGTCTAATATTGACAGTGGAGTGTTAAAGTTCTCCCACTATTATTGTGCGGGAGTCTAAGTCTCTTTGTAGGTCATTAAGAACTTGCTTTATGTATCTGAGTGCTCCTGTATTGAGTGTGTATATATTTAGGATTGTTAGCTCTTCTTTTTGCATTGATCCTTTTACCATTATGTAATGCCATTCTTTGTCTTTTGATCTTTGTTGGTTTAAAGTCTATTTTATCAGAGATGAGAATTGCAACTCCTGCATTTCTTTTTTTTTTCTGCTCTCTGTTTGCTTGATAAATCTTCCTCCATCCCTTTATTTTGAGCCTATGTGTGTCCTTGCAGGTGAGATGGGTTTCCTGAGTAGAGCACACCAATGGGTTTTGACTTTTTATCCAATTTGCCAGTCTGTGTCTTTTGAATGGGGAATTTCGCCCATTTACATTTAAGGTTAATATTGTTATGTGTGAATTTGATCCTGCCATTTGATGCTAGCTGTTTGTTTTGCCCATTAGTTGATGCAGTTTCTTCATTGTGTTGATGGTCTTTACCATTTGGTATGTTTTTGGAGTGGCTGGTACTGGTTCTTCCTTCTATGTTTGGTACTTCTTTCCAGAGCTCTTGTAAGGCAGACCGGGTGGTGATGAAATATCTCCACAATTGCTTGTTTGTAAGGGATTTTATTTCTCCTTCATTTATGAAGCTTAGTTTGGCTGGATATGAAATTCTAGGTTGAAAGTTCTTTTCATTAAGGATGTTGAATATTGGCCCCCACTCGCTTCTGTCTTGTAGGGTTTCTGTTGAGAGATCCACTGTAAGTCTGATTGGCTTCCCTTTGTGGGTAACCTGACCTTTCTCTCTGGCTGCCCTTAGCATTTTCCCCTTCATTTCAACCCTAGTAAATCTGACAGTTATGTGCCTTGGGGTTGCTCTTCTTGAGGAATATCTTTGTGGTGTTCTCTGCATTTCTTGGACTTGAATGTTGTCCTGCCTTGCTAGATTGGGGAAGTTCTCCTGGATAATATCTGAAGAGTGTTTTCCAGCTTGGATTCATTCTCTCTGTCACATTCAGGTACACCTATAAACGTAGATAAGGTCTTTTCACATAATCCCATATTCTTGGAGGCTTTGTTCATTTCTTTTCACTATTTTTTTTCTCTCATCTTGCCTTCTCATTTTATTTCATTGAGTTGATCTTCAATCTGTGATATCCTTTCTTCTGCTTGGTCAATTCGGCTATTGAAACTTGTGTATGCTTCACAAAGTTCTCGTATTGTGTTTTTCAGCTCCGTCAAGTTATTTATTCCCCTCTCTAAGCTGTTTATTCTTATTAGCATTTCACCAAACCTTTTTTCAGTGTTCTTAGCTTCTTTGCATTGGGTTAGAACATGTTCTTTAGCTCAGAGAAGTTTGTTATTACCCACCTTCTGAAGCCTGTTTCTGTCAATTCATCAGATTCATTCCCCATCCTGCCTTGTTCCCTTGCTGGTGAGGAGCTGTGATCCCTTGGAGGAGGAGAGGTGTTCTGGTTTTTGGTGTTTTCATCCCTTTTGCACTGGTTTCTTCCTATCTTTGTGGATTTATCTACCTGTGGTCTTTGTAGTTGGTGACTTTCAGATGGGGTCTCTCAGCGGATGTCCTTTTATTGCTGTTGAAGTTATTTCTTTCTGTTTTTTAGTTTTCCTTCTAACAGTCAGGCCCCTTTGCTGTAGGACTGCTGGAGGTCCACTCCAGAGCCTACTTGCTTGGGGATCACCTGCAGTGGCTACAGAAGAGTAAGGGTTGCTGCTAGTTTCTTATTCTGTTATCTTCATCCCTGAGCTCTTCTTTATGAGGTGTCTCTTTGGATATATGGGGGTTGGGGAGCTGCTTAAGGAGGCAATATATCTCTTATAGGAGCTCAAGTGCTGAGCTGTGAGCTCTGTTGTTCCATTCAGAGCTGCTGAGCAGGTACATTTAAGTCTGCTGCAGCAGAACTCATAATCACCTTTTTTCCCAGTTGCTCTGTCCTGGGAAGGTGGGGCTTTATAAGTTCCTGACCTGCTGCTGCCTTTTTTCAGAGATGCCCTGCCCAGCAAGAAAGGAGTCTAGTCACAGTCTGCCAGCAGAGGCATTGCTGAGCTGCTGTGGGCTCTTCTCAGCTGCTGTGTGAGATTCCTGTGGTTTTGTTTACAGAGGTACAGTTAGAACTGCCTCGGTAATGGTGATCTGCCTCAGCAATGGTGGACTGCCTCAGTAATGGCAGACTGCCTCAGTAGAGGCAGATTGCCTCAGTAATGGCAGACTGCCTCGGTAGTGGTGGACTGCCACGGTACTGGCAGACACCCTTCCCCCCCACTGAGCTGGACCATCCTCGATCCAGCTGCACTTGCTGCAAAACTGTCAATCCAGAGTATTTCAGATTGCTGGTCTTTGTGGGGTGGGACCTGCCGAGCCAGATCACCTGGCTCCCTGTTTCAACCCCCTTTCTTTCAGTTGATGGGCGGCTACATATCCCAGGCATTCCAGGTACCAGTTGAAATGGCCGCCCAGATTTGTGTGAGCTTTTGTGTGGAGACCCACAGCACCAGCTGAAATAGCCATGCTGGAAACTCATAGTGCTTTTCAGCCCGGAAATCTCCTGGTCTGTGGGCACTAAAAACTCATTTGGAAATGCTGTGATCACTTATCCTCTATGTTGTTCCCGCTGGGAACTGCACTCCAGAGCTGTTCCTGTTTGGCCATCTTGGATCCTGGATCTGAACGTGGCTTTTGAGAGAGAGCCTCCCCTCTTTAATCCATTGCCATCTCTCTTTCCCAACCTGGCAAGTGAAGAGGATCGGGACATTTTTCCAGCACTTTAATTAAGAGGGCCACTGTGCTGTTGTGTGGTAAAGAGGAAAAGATGTGTTATAAGATGTGGAATCATGACCACAACTCACTTTTGTTCAAAAATGTTTTTCCAGGGCTCTGGCCAATGTCTCCATGCTTCCCTAGAAGCTGAGAGACCCAAGTTAAGGTAATGAGAAGAAAGAACCACTGTGAATGAAGCTCAAAGAACCAATATGGCAGCTCAGTATGCCACGAGTTACAGGGAAAGCCTCAAGGGGAGTTGTTGTCTCAGCATCGTGGAACTGGTGTGTGACCCAGTACATGAATGATGGAGACAGGACCATGTAATTGCCTGACAGATGTTCTGGGATCTTATTACACCATGTTAGACTTGGGCAGGAACACCTAGAAACTGCAATTCCTCCCATGGGTGGGGAGTGTGTGTGTGCACACACCAGTGAATGAAAGTGTGCCGTGTTCTAAACCTCCTGAAACAAACTGGAATAGAAGTGGGAAATTCTGTAACTGTGATGGTTACTGATACTCTGCTTCTCAGCAGAGCTAGAAATATTCTTGTTAAAATGCCCTGTGTGCAACAAACAAAAACAGCAATGTGTGTTGGATGTTGCCAGCTTCAAGGGTCTTCTTCAGCTCTGTGTGTGTGTGTGTGTGCATGCACGCACTTGTGTGCCCCCACGTGCATGCATGAGGGTAAACACTAGACATAGAGTTGGGGAAATGTATCTGATTTGGAAAAGATCTCAGAAATTGCCACTGTAGCCTATATAATTGAGAAATAAACATGAAATTCTTGTATTTTTCCCAGTAATTACCACAAGGACAATCTCTGTTACACTTTCCACCCTCATCTGGCTTTCTTGGTACCTGGTAAGTCAATTAGATCTCAACACTTTTCAATCTCCATGGGCTGTTAAAATAGCTTAGTCACTGGTCAATCTTTTTCTATTTTTTATTGTAGTAAAATACATATAACATAAAATTTATCATCTTAACTATTTTTAAGTGTACAGTTCTGTGAGATTAAATATATTCATATCGTTGTCCAACCATCACTACTATCCATCTCCAGAACCCTATTCATTGTGCAAAACTGACTCTGTGCTCATTAAACAACTCCCCACTCCCTTTCTCCCTAAACCCCTGGCAACTTCATTCTGCTTTCTGTCTTTGTGAATTTAACTACTCTCAGTACTTCATAAGTAAGTGAAATCATGAAGTATTTGTCTGTCTGTGACTGGTTTACTTCATTCAGCATAATGTCCTCAAGCCTCATCCATATTGTAGCATGTATCAGAATTTCTTTCTTTTCTTCTTTCTTTTATTATTATTATTATTATTGGTTTTGAGATAGAAGTCTTGCTCTTTTGCCCTTGCTGGAGTGCAATGGTATGATCACAGCTTATTGCAGCCTCAGCCTCCTGAGCTCAAGTGATCCTCCTGCCTCACCTTCCCAAGTAGCTGGGACCACAGGCACACACCACCATACCTGACTAATTATTAAACTTTTTTTGTAGCGATGGAGTCTCGCCATATTGCCCACATTGGTTTTAATCTTCTGGCTCCGGCAATCCTCTTGCCTCAGCCTCCCCAAGTGCTGGGATTATAGGCATGACCCACTGCACTGACTCCTTCCTTAAGGCTAAATAATAGTCCTATGTATATTTATATAGCATAGGACTAATAATAGTGAATAAGTCCTATATACATAGGTCTATTATTAGCCCTATCCTATATAAATATACAGGTTAAAATATATAAAATATAAAAGTTAAAATATTAGTTCTATGTATATATACATAGGACTATTATTAGTTAGCCATATATATATATATAAACTCATTTGGAAATGCTGTGATCACTCACCCTCTACATTGTTCTCACTGGGAACTGCACTCCAGAGCTGTTCCTGTTCATCCATCTTGGATCGTGGATCAGAACGTGGCTTTTGAGAGAGAGAGCCTCCCCTCTTTAATCCATTTCCATCTCTCTTTCCCAATCTAGCAGGTGAAGAGGATCAGGACATTTTCCCAGCACTTTAATTAAGGGGCCACTGTGCTGCTGTGCTATATATGTATTTACATACCACATTATGCTTATCCATTTATCCACTGAGGGACTGTTGGGTTGCTTCCACATATTAGCTATTGTGAATAATGCTGCTGAGAATATGTGTGTACAAATATCTTCAGATCCTTCTTTCAGTTCTTTTGGGAATATGCCCAGAAGTGGGATTGTGGATTAGATGATAACTATTTTTTTTATTTTTAGTAACTACCATACTGTTTTCCACAGTGGCTATACGTTTTATATTTCCACCAACCATGCACAAGCGTCCCTATTTTACAATCCAGTCCATTTTTAAACTTCGATTTTATATTTGCTTCCAGTACCCCCTTTCAGTTCTCAGCACTGGCTGGCCTGGCAAGATGGGTCTGGCCTGCTCTCTTCCTGCATCCCACACACTTTCCTGCTTCTTTTCCACTGTGTTCAAGTGGGAAGGTGGAAGGGGAGAAGAGCCCGTTTCCTCATGCCATTGTCCTTGGTGAGCTAATCGTTTTCCCCTCTGTTGTCTCAACATGGGAGCATCTCCATGCTGGGAGTTTGGGCTGCTTCTTTCTGCTGGTCATTTCCACTGATCTGGCTTCATTGTCCATGAACTCAGTGTGGTAGGTGGAGGCCTCAATGGACCTTCCTGGTAAAGAATTCCATTTACAAAGTGTTATTGCTTTTCTTCCTACTGGGCCCCAAGAGCTATATATTTATGTCAATTTATTGTCTAAGGATTTCTATATCATGTGGGGAGTATAAAAATCAGACCCATATGCCATGATATATACATGATTGTGGTTTCAATTTCTTGCAGGAGACATTTTTTCCCCATTGTAGTAATGCCACAAGCTGTATCCCTTTGAGCCCTTTTTTTTTTAAGAGACAGGATCTCACTCTGTTGCCCAGGCTGGGGTACAGTGGTGCAATCATAGCTCACTGTAACTTCAAATTCCTGGGCTCAAATGATCCTCCCATCTCAGCCCCTTGAGTAAGTAGGACAACAGGCATGTACCACCATACCCAGCTAATTTTATTTTTTGTAGAGATGGGGTCTCACTACGTTGCCCAGGCTAAGAGTTTTTTTTTTTTTTTTTAAATTATAAGCTGTGGATGTTTCCCAGCGTGTGTCTGATAGCTTACTGCAAGCCGACCTTAAGTGCTTGCCTCTCCTTCTCTGCATGGGAGCTCTCTTAGGCTTCATAGGAGCTTTTCTGGCTGAGTTCTGGTACAGTATGGAAACACAAGGGAAGATAATTACCCTCAGAGCAACTCTCAACATTTGGGGGATGACAGTTGGTGGATAAATGTACCATTCCCCATCTGAGGTGGAATGATTCCTAAGTGAGTTCCACACAATCTCCCCGAGGTCCCCAGCAGGACTAAACCTCAGTTGGCCACAACAGTGACTTGATTATTATGCACCCATTACTGATTTTCCCCCTTTTCCTCTCTTTCTTCCCCCACCTCCTCACTATGCTTCCTGGGATCACCTCCTGAATAAACTACCTGAATCCAAATCTTTGTTTCAGAGTTTGCTTTGGGGGAACCCAGACTAAAGACCCACCAAGAGCCCAGGCTAATCTGGGCTGGTGGGAAACCGTTCTACTTCCGTTCCCTTTGAGAGACCCCACTTTATGCAACAATCTCACATTCAGCTCCTCTCTTTGCAGAGCCCCAAATCCATGTCCCTTGTTGCCATAGTGACATTAGAATTCCAGCCCTCAGCCCCTCAGAGCTTGTGTTCTGTGTCTGAACTCCCCTGGGTTGCCCTGGTCTCAGCTGGAGCTCACCCACATAATGTTTAGCTCTTTTTGTTTTACTTTTGACCCTTTGGGATGTTCTTTTGTTTAAGCCTGGCACTGCATTGCTTAATTATTTCTAATAGCATTTTTGTGGCATTGAGGTTGTCTGTGGCCATCAATGGGTCATGTTTCCAGGAGTCTAAGTATTTCAATCAGCAGTGTGGTTGGATGATTCTGCTCACTGGAGTTACGTCAGTGAAAGAGCAGAAGTCCCTGCCCTCAGGGGGCTTACATTCTAGCAGGGGGAGATGAAGTATAAACAATAAATAGATACACTTGGGATATATAAGTCAGCTGATGATATGTGTAATGGAGAAAAATAAAAGAGAGTAAGGGAGGGTGGAGGAGGAAGGGGAGGAAGGGCTGGAGGACTGACACTTTACATAGGGCAGCTGGGGATTCCTCATTTATAAAGTGGGATTTGAGCAGAGACCTGATAGAAAAGGGAGAAGGAATGCTGTGGCTCTCTGGAGGAAGAGCATTCCAGGCAGAGGTAATCACAGGTACAGGGGCTGTAAGGCAGGAGTGTGCTTGGCATGTTCTAGGGAGGTGGAAATGGCTGGATTGGAATGATCGGGTTGTTGGGAGTATGGAGGAGAAGGACAGAAGGTAGCTGAGTCAGAAGGTAGCAAGAGCGAAGGTAGCTGGGTCGGATCATGCAGGGACATGTTGGCCACGGCAAAATTTGGTTTATATCATGAGTAAGATTGAGGGGGCCATGAGCAGAGAAGTGATGGGATCTGACTTCAACCCAGTAATCCTGCCACTGGGTAGTTATCCAAAGGAAAAGAAATCATTGTATAAACAAGACACCTGCACTCATGTGTTTATCACAGCACTATTCACAAGAGCAAAGTCGCAGAATCAACCTAAGTGCCCACCAATAGATGCTTGGATAAAGAAAATGTGGTACATATACTCCATTGAAGATACTATGCAGCCATAAAAAAGAATGAAATTATGACCCTTGCAGCAACATGGATGGAGTTGGAGGCCATTATTGTAAGAGCAGTAACTCAGAAACAGAAAATCAAGTACCGCATGTTCTCACTTTTAGGTGGGAGCTAAACAGTGAGTACACACAGACATAAAGATTGAAAGAATAGACACTGGGGACTCCAAAGTGGGGAGGATGATGAAGATTTAAAACACTGCCTATTGCATACAGTGTTCACTGTTTGGATGATGAGTACACTAGAAACCCAAACCTCCCCATTAAACAATATATTTATGTCACAAACCGTCACATGTGCCCCTTGAATAAAAAAATAAAAATAAAATATTGACCCCAGGGGCTCAAGACCAGCCTGGGAAACCAATGTAGAAAGACCTCCATCTCTACAAAAAAAATTTAAAAATTAGTCAGGTGTGGTGTCAAGTGTCAGTGGCCCCAACTACTCAGGAGGCTGAAGTGGGAGGATTGCTTGAGCCCGGGAGTTCGAGACTGCAGTGAGCTATGATTATGCCATTGCACTTTAGGTTGGATAACAGAGTGAATGAATAAATAAATAAATTAAATAAAAATCAAAGGGGAAAATAAATAGAATGTGGGGAAGCAAGGGTAGATCAGGAGACTGCTTAGAAGCCTGTTGCATTAATCTCGGTGATGGGGCATGGTGGCTTCCATCTGGGTAGCAACACCAGGTGTTGGAAGCCGCCAGATTCTGGGAATATTTTGAAATGTGAGTTGCCAATGGATAAGTTGTGGGAGAAAATGAAAAGAAAGGCATTGAGGATACCTCCAGGGTTTTTGGCCTGAGCAATCAAATGGATGGAGTTGCCATTTGCTGAGATAGAAAAGACTAGGGAGGGATGGTTTTGGTAAAAGTATCAGAAGTTCAGTATTGGATATGTTGTCCATCATGCTAATGAACATGCAGATGAAGAATTCGAGTAAGCAATGGATTATGAGACTATGGGCCTCAGGGCAGAGGCCATGTAGCTCACAGTCTAGTGGGAAATACTGGTGAAAGAAAAATTGGCAGATTGTTCTAAAACAATGTGTGAGTGTGACCATAGTGTGAGTGCAATGGGCTATGGAAACATGCAGAAGGGCCGTGGACTTGTGCTGTTGGGAAATGCTGTTGGAATAAGTGATATTTAAGCTACAACCTTGAAGATCCAATACGACAAGCCAAATGAGAATAAGGGGAGAACGTATTTTAGTCAAAGAAAGCAGTCTGTGCAAAGGCCCTGGATTAAGGGGAAGCATAGTACCATTTCGGAACTAAAGACCGTTGAGTTTTACTCAAAGACAGCGGTCAGGAGGGAGGATGGGGAAAGACGCATCACATGGGCAGATCTTGGAGGTCACATTAAGGAGTTTAGATCATTTCATGAGCACATGAGGATATCACTGAAAAGTTTTAAGCAGGGCGCTGATGTGGTCAGATTTTACAGATGCTTCTCCTCTAGAGAGACCTTCCCCCAGGAGTGTTTTGAGCCAAGTCCTGTGAGCTCACCTCCCTTGGGCCACCCCAGGCCTGCCTTCTTGTCTATCTCCATTAGCTCCACTCCCAACCTCATCAGGCATGTCACATCTAAGTAGGTCAGGTTAGACAGAAGTGGTTCCTGGGGACTTTATCTTCCAGTAGTCAGGCCCAGATGCAGGGGGTAGTAATCTGTGTGGACAGCCTGGCTTCCAACACTGAATGAGGGGCACCATGAGGAAAGGCAGCCTTGACTGCTTTCCAGGGCAATTCAAACAGAATTGGTTTCTCTTTCTTGGGATCTATGAGTTTCCTCAAAAAGCCTGAGGCTTTGACAGGTAAGACTGCTAAAATCTAAGGCTTGAGTTTACTGGTTTTGCCCTGGATGGCTGTCTCTGTCACCAGATCATGTTACGCACTGTAGCATGGGGCATTTGAAATGCATGCATATGTCATTTCTGGAAAGATCCTCACACAATGCCCCTGTGGTTTTTGGAAGTAGGATAAATCTGGATATGGCAGATTGGGAGCAATGGACTCAGCCCATGAAGACCTGAGTTCTGTTGATCTGTCATTTGCTCTGTTGCCTGGGGCAAAGTAATTATCATATCCAAGCTTTAGTTTCTTCACCTTTTAAAGGAATGGGTTAAATTTGACAACTTAGGTGAAATGTACACATTCCTCAAAAAATATAACTTAAAATTAGTAAAAGAAATAGAAGATCTACATAGCCCTGCATTTACCTCTCCCTGCCTTTCCTCCCCTACAACTACAGGCACATTTCATCAAATATTTAAGGACAAAACAATGCCAATATCACATAAACTCCTTTATAAAATAAAGAAGAGAATTGTTTCCAACTCATTTTGTTAAGCCAACATAACTCCAATAAGAAAGCCTAATGAGGATATTAATTTTTTTAAAAAAGAAAATAATGGACCAGCATCACTCACAAATACACACAAAATTTCTTAACGAAATATTATCAAATAGAATTTAGCAATATATAAAAATGATCAGTGAGATTAGAGCAGTGGGTAATTGCCTTCCAATCTCCCATCTCAAACCCTTGACAGACATCACTAATCAATTGCTTTGGTTTTTTTTTAATTTCAGCTGAATCATTCTCAGGCTAACTCTCCAGGGGGCTACTACCAATCAACTAAAATTGGCATGTGAGAAGAAATCTATTTAACATCATCGAACTAAGTGGACCCTACCAATGTAAGGCTGAGATACTATAATTCTATTATCCTATTATGATTTTGAGTTTATTTTACAGGCAAGCATTTCCTTCAGTGTGGGATGATTTACTCCAGATCAGACATGGAAAGAGCTAGAATCAGTTGTTTTGCACAATTTATATGAAGGAAGAAACCATAAAATATTAAATGCCTATAAGGACCAGAACCTTGTTTGTTCTCATTTACAGCTGTATCACCAGCCCCCAAGGACAAAGTCTGACACCCAGACATCTAAGACTGTGGAATGAATGAGTGAATTCTGAGGGAGGCAGACAAGTGGTTCTATCTTCATAGAGTTGTTATGGTTACTGGCATTGAGTCAAGGAAAACCAGCCACAAATGATGAAACCAGAGATTAGGGTCCAACTCAATAGCTTCCATGGGAGGTTTGGGCATCTATATTCTGATTATTCTTATATTAATAACTTCAGTCTTGTCTCCCCTCTGAATTGCAGACACACATATATCCAGCTGCTTTCTTGATGTTTTCACCAGGCTGCCTCAATCACTTCTTAAGCTAATATTCTATTATAGATTACATTGCCTTCTTACTCCCCTGCCCCTAAACCTGGTGTTTTGCCATTATTTTCTGTCTCAACCGAAACTCACAACCATCCATCCATTTATACATCCATCATCCATCAGATTTATTCATTCAGAAATTTAGAAGACAGTCTGAATATCTCTCCCCTCCTCACACCCTACATCCTAATTAGTTCTCAGATATATTTACTTTTCTCTGTCTTCCCTATGAGCCTGCTGCTCTGAGCTCCCATCCTCCATCCTCTGAAAGACTGAAAGTCTGCTGATAGACCTCCTTGCATCTGTTCTATCCCCCCTCCACACCATTTTCCACACTGCAACTTAAGTGATCTGTTTGAAATACGAAGCACATTATTTTCTCTGCTGAAAACCTGTTGGTGGCTTCTCATTGCTCATAAAAGAAACACAAAACTCTCCAAACTGGTCCAAAGCCCTGGGTGATCTGGTCCCTGCTGTCTTAAGCTGCGTCACATGTTACTCACTCTTTACTTTCTGTGTGTTTGTCCCACTAGACTTTTCAGAGCATCCGACGCAGCATACCCCAGAACTCTCTTCCTCTTCCTCTTTATCTGTTTAATTCCTGCATACTCTTCAGAATTCTCATCACTTACTTAAGAAAGACTTTCCTAACCTTCCACCTTCCCCCCTTTCCCCACAGGCTGTTATAAAATCTGTTCCATTCTCCCATTTATTTTAATTTATAATGAAACACCCAGTCATGTAATTACTTGATTAATTGATTAATGTCTACCTCTCCAAGTAGACTGTAAACTCCATTTGAACAAGAATCGTGTCTGTTTTAGCACCTATTATATCCCCAGGGCCTAGCACAGTGCCTGGCATTCAATAGACATTCAATAAGTCATTAATTAATAATGAGAAGATAAATGAATGAATGAATGAATGAATGGAGGAACTCAGATGCTTTTTATGGTAGGTTAGGGTTTCTCAATCTCAAACTGTTGACTTTTGGGGTGAGATAATTCTTAGTTGTGGGGTACTTTCCTGTGCAATGTTTAGCAGCATTCTTTGACTTTACCAGAGTGCATCACCCCTGTTGAAACAGCAAATAATGCCTCTAGACATTGTCAAATATTTCCTGGGGGACAAAACTTAAAATTGCTGTGACAGGTTATATTTAAGATATTTGCTTGACATGTTGGGTTATATAATTTTTTGTTGTCCTGTGCATTCTAGGATGTTTAGCAGCATCTCTGACCTCTACCTACTAGATGACAAGAGTCCTTCTCTAGTTGATAGGCTCATCTGTCAATGATGGATTCATCTTTCAACTAGTGCTACTTTCTGGTGTCCCTCCCTGAGTAATAAATATACTTCCTGCCCTGCTAATGTCATTACTTGGTAACATGAGTTGCTTTGGCCAATGGAATTTCCACAGATATTAATTTTATGCCTTAAGAGGGAATTGTAAGAGCTAACAGTGATTTCAATACTGCTCTTCTTCTGACTCATGACTGAGAATGGGGCTGTCCTTCATTCAGTTCTGAAATAAGGGAAGATATGGATATAGGACAGAGCTGAAATCTGATTCAAGAAAAACTTGCAGATAACGGGTAGGCAAGCAGCAAATGAATACCTGTGGTTGTAACCCATGGACATTTTGGAGTTGTTTGTGACCACATCATAACAGTGAAAATGCTCAACAAAGACTCATTATTAGATGGCAACTGATCCACTTGTATTCTGTTTTTTAGGACATGTGAATGGTAGGGGAATGAGGGGAAAAAGGATCAACTGGGTTCAGACTTCAAGTTATTTATTCAGGTTCTTCACGGGGCTTTTGGAGTTTTGCATTCAACATAATTGTGGAGATAATTTTATCTTATTTCTCACATTTATTTGTATCCTTTCAATAATCCCTATTATCAAACCTGAGCATACTCTTTTTTTTTTTTCAACCCAAAGAGCACATTAAAGCAAGAATGTGAACACTATATGGGTAGAGACAGAATCTGATTTGCTCACTGAGATATCCCCAGCATTAGTATACTGTCAACCGGAATAGGTCGTCACTGAATGTTTATTGAGCAATTGCTTGACCAGTAGAGATTGCCAAATACTCCCATGTGCCCTTTTTCCCTTGTAGTTAGGCTATGGCCAGTGACCCACTAGCATAAGCCACACTTGTGGTCTGAGAAAGCCAAGAGAAGGGATGAGTTCTCCATTCTCTATCTCTTCCACATGCATGGCAGGAATTGAAGAACTCTGAGATAGCAGAGTGTAGATGGATGCATCTAGGGTCTCTGTGCACCGTTACAGGGGAACTGTCAAGGACAGCTGATGGCACCTATTTGCATTCGCATGAGTGAGAAATAAACTTTTATTGTCCTAACCCAGTGGTTCTCAACTGGGAATGATTTTGCCCCCCTTCCCCACTAGAGTACGTTTGGCAATGTCTGAAGACATTTTGGTTGTCATGACTAGGGAGATGCTATTGACATCTAGTGGGTAGAGGCAGAAATGCTGCTAAAAATCCTACAGTGCACAGTATGACACAGGACGTCTAACCCCAAAATAGCAGTAACACTTAAGTTGACCCTCTGCTAAAGCATGGAAATTTGGGGGATTTATTGTTACTGCAGCATAGCAAACCCTTTCCTTACTAAAATAAAGAGTAATTGAAATATAGTACACGTCTTGTCTCTCTTGACTAGAAGGATCTCTGTATTTTCTCCATAGAGCCTTCAAGAAGGCAATAAAGAAATTATAAATGAATTGAATAAACCAGATGACTCCATGAGGAGCCAATGCATTTTCTAAGTGAAAACAGATAAGTACAAGAAACTGTAAAGTCCGAATGGAGAGAATTAGAGGCATATAATTGTTCAGAGTTGAAGTTGTCATATTATGGCTCGTAGGCCAAATCAGGTCCCACCTTCCCCCCAATGTCTGTTTGTATAAATAAAGTTTTATTGAACACAGCCATGCACATAGTCTGTGGCTGCTTTTGCACTACAAGAACAGAGGTGAGCACTTTCAAAAGAGACAGTATAGCCTGCAAAGCCTAAGATACCTATTGCCTCACCTTTTATGGAAAGTTTGCCAACTCCTATTAACAGCATAGGTTTGCCAACTCCAACACTGACTAGCTTTGTAACCATGAGAAAGTCATGTCACCCCTCCGAGCTTTAATTTTCTCATCAGTCAAATGAGGAGAGTCATAGGACCTCTCTCATATGATTGTTTAAGGACTTAGTAAGTTCAAATACTTTGCACAGGTCCTGACACATAAAATATGCTTAATGATAGATACTATTAATAAGTTAGTACAATAAATGACACACAATAATAATAAAACAAAGCCCCCATTTGTGCCTCAGATAGAAGTAGATACTTCCCAGAGGCCTGGCAGTATGTTTTCTTCCTTCATCACAGACACTCCGGCAGCCTGTAAGGAAACGTGTTTATCTTGAATGCACCTGGCAGAGACGACATGGATGGGGCTGAGCTGGTGGAAAGACCCCATTTCTCAAACCCAGCTTTCTACATGAAATTATTCAAAGGGAAACCTTATCAAGCAGCCTTCCAGCCCAGTGTCATCCATCTTCCAGAGGTAATTCAATAGCCCTTGGTAGCAGATGATTTATGGGGTGGGTGACCACAGGAAGGTTACTCTTTGTATTACAGCCTATTTTTTTTTATCAATGGCCAGCAACCCACTGGCTGGGGCCAGAAGCAACAGGCTCTTTGTTTAATCCTGTTAACCTAGGCCTTGGCTGCAGCCAGCCCCAGGCCAGCAGAGGGATGCTGGCCAGTTGGACAGAGGAGAGACTTTGATCATTCTGAGTTGAGTCTGGCTGCTAAAACAGGACTACTTTGTCTTAATGGCAGTAGAGTTCTGTCTCTTATATAAAGCTGCTTTAAGCCCTCAAACCTCCTTTGATCAATGCTGCAGTCCTGTGAGGAAGAGATTGTCTTCATCACTTTACAGATGAGAAGCTGACGCTGAAAGGTGGTTACTAGTCTCATGTCTAGATTAAGAACACCAAGTGTCGATGTCCTTTATGAGGAAGCCTAGAGTGTGAGCTGTCTCTGATGTACTGGTCTTAGCTTTTATCTCATTGCTGAATATACCAAGGCAACCTCCACGAGGCCAGCATCTTGCTCCCTCATTTTTATCTTTATTTGCAACATCTATCACTGAGTCTGGCACATAGTAGATACTTAATAAATATGTTTAAAAAATAAATGATGCCAAGATCTTTTCATGTGTTGCTTTTGATTCCTGAAACACTCTTCCCATCCTGTTACTTAGGTAACTGCCAGTTCTTTCACAGCTTAGATGCCATCTTGGGTCAGTCAGTGTCTAATCTGGAAAATAGGAATCATGCCAGTTACTTTAATTGAGAGCATTTAATATAAGGAATTGGTTAAATACCTATTGGAAGATGGAACGGTAAAGAGGGGACACTGAGATAACCAATAGTAATTGCAGTGGATTTGTTATTCATTTCTGCATAACAAGTCACCCCAAAACTAGCAGCTTAAAAAACAAAAATTCATTATTTTATATTTTCTGTTGGTCAGGAATCTGGGTATGGCTTCAATAGATCCCCCGCCTCGGGATATCCCACAAGATGACGATCAATGGATCAGCAGGGACTGTCATCTCATCTGAAGTCTCAACTAGGGAAGGAGCTGGTTCCAAGCTCACTCAAGTGATTGTTGGCAGAATCTGGTTCCTCAGGGGCTGTTGGACTGAAGACTTTAGTTTATCAGAGTCTGATATCAGTTTCTTGCCATAAGGGCCTCTCCATAGAGCAGCTTCAAAAGGGAGCAGCTGGCTTCATCAGAGTGAGTAAGCAAGAGAGAAAACCCATGATGGAGGCTGCAGTTTTATTATTCAAATCGCAGAAGTCACATCCCATCATTTGTGCTACGAGAAGTGAGTCGGTAAGTCCACCCTCCTTTCCAGGGGATGGGATTGATGGCAGCAGCAGCCTGTCTGGAGCAGCTGCTGCTGAGACACAGCTGCAGCAGGGGAAGTGTGGCTGGGGCTGTGGGCTTCATAGAGATGTTGGGAGCCGGGAACTGGCAGGAGCTCCGACCCTTCCGAGTTGGCCAGGTAGGGGCCCCATGCTCCTGGGTGTAGCTGCAGCCTTCCCGCCATGGCTGTGGACCTGGGCATCCCTGTGCTCATGGGGACCCAGGAAGACCCTCTGCCCCTTTGGGCTCAGGAGTGCCTGCTCCTGCTTCCTGGCCTTTCCCAGCTTTTGGTACTCACGCTGAAGTGGAGCAAAGTAGTGGCCAAGCCCGGGTGCTGTCACAACCCACCCAGGTGTGCACATGCTTGGGGCAGTGCTGACATGCCAGCCTTCTGCTGCCTCAGCCCCCTCCAGATTTTGGGTTCCAAGGAGTGCAAGAGGGAGATGGTAGGGGAGTGGGAGGGGGAGGTGTTGAGGACTGCAGGCACCCCTCAGCACGGACAGCCTGGGTGCCGTGGATGGCATCTTGACAGTGGCAGGAGGCAGACAGGCTCCTGGGTGGGAAGGGGCAGATTCCCAGTGAAAGCCTACCTTCAAGTCAGGGACATCCCGAAACCATCCTGGCTTGAAGGTAGGCTTTCACTAACTGGGGGTGGGGCTGCCAGTTCCGGGTGGAGTCCACAGCCCCTTATGGTGATTTTTCTGGGCTGCCCATGGCCACCCATAGACCAATCAGCACACACTTCCTCCCTTCTGAGCCCAGAAAACTACCCCCGCCCCCAGCCAGGTTCACACAGATGTCAGAACTTACCAGCTGTGGGAAGGAGCTACCCACTTTGGGTGTCCTCACTGCTGGACACTTTTCTGGGAAGACCCCCTGCAGAAAGGAGCTACCCACTTAAGTTTTCCTGAGAGCTATTTTGTTGCTCAGTGAAGCTCTCCTCTGCGTTGCTCACCCTCCAGTTGTCCCTGTACTTCATTCTTCCTGGATGCGGGACAAGCACTCGGGACCCACCTAATGGTGGGACTGAAAGAGCTGTAAACAGGGCTGAAATGTGCCCCCTGATCACCCCATTGTGGATGATGAGAAGGAGAGAAAAGCTGTTGCCCTTTTGGGAGCCCAGATCTAGCTCCCTGAGCCAGAGCTGTGACGCTCTCTTTGTGTCTCTGTGGTTTTTGGCATCTGAAAGCTTCTGGACACCACCATATCCCCTGGTGCCCACAGTGGAAGTCATGAATGGTGTGCCTTGTCCAGCTACAGCCTCACACAGAGCTGGCACCTGTGCCAGTGCCTGGAGCTACCTACCCTGCCACGCTAGAAAGCCTGGCTGTGCACAGTGGCCAGACCCTGTGCTCACTCACACACCCCTTATGGTTCCATGCCCGGCTCACCTTTGGCAGGAATGAGATCCAGGCTGGTAGTGTGAGCTGAGTGCAGCCTGCCAGGCCAAGTGAGAGGGACAAGCCCAGCAGACCTGAGCAAAACTCAGGCAAAGGTGTCACCAGCCACAGAGGTTTCTTGTTGAAAAAGTGATACCTCAAAATCCTGTGACAGGATTGCCCAATGGCATTAATATCAGGGGACACAGGTTACTGAGGTCCATCTCAGAGGATGCCCCTCACAGGCAGAAAGAAACTAATAAATCTCAGAGAGCTGGAAGAACAAAGAGGGAAGGTTGTGGTTTTAGAATCTAGATGTTTGGAGAAGGGTTCTCCTGGGGCTGAGACAGATTCTGAGGAGATGGCCCTGGCCAGCTAATACTGGCAAATCTGATGGGGTACAATGAGGTCGTTTCTGGGAGTATGAGAAAAAAATCACCTGGAAACAGGAGATGATGGCTGTTTCTGAAGCCATCTGGCACTGGCAGTAGCAGGATACTGATTTCTGCTTCTGTTATGGGTTGAATTGCATCCCTCCAAATTCATATGGTGGAGTTCTGATCCACAGTATCTAAGAACGAGACATCACTGAAAATAGGATCATTGCAGGTGTAATTAGTTAAGATGAAGTGGATTCAGGTGGATCCTAATCCAATACAACTAATCTCCTTATAAAAAAGTGGAGATTGGGACACGAACATGCACGCAGAGGGAAAACAGTGGGAATAGGAAGGTCTAAAGGTATTCCTACAAGCCAAGGAATGCCAAAGATTGACAGCAAACCACCAGAAGCTAGGGGAGAGGCATGGACCAGATTCTCTCTCACAGCCCTGGGAAGGAACCACCCCTGCTAACAGGTTGATCTTGGACTTCAAGCCTCCAGAACTCTTAAGGTGGTAAATTTCTGTTGTTTAGTCCACCCCGTTTGTGGTACTTTGTTGTAGCAGCCCTAGCAACCTAATACAGCGTCCTCCATCCTTGAAATCATCTCTGGAGCCATTCATCTTACAGAATCTACCAGGGAGGCAGGCAAGGCAGGATGTCGCTGCAGCCCAGCATCCCCACACAGACAGTCAGGGGATGGGTGGAAGCTGAGTGATGGTAGCATGATAGCTGACACTCACCTCTTTTGGGGAAGCCTTCAGTGACCTCCTTCTTCATTGAGTCTCCTATGTGTACCCTTGGTCCCCAGCACCACCTTCTATAAAGGCACTTGCTACTCTCTTGTACTAACTGATTGTCTGTATCTGTCCTGAGACTATAAACTTCATGAGGATAGGCACTCTGTTCTCTTTTTTTCCCCCATTTATTTATTTTACTGCATTTTAGGTTTTGGTGTACATGTGAAGAACATGCAAGATTGTTGCATAGGTACACACGTGGCAGTGTGATTTGCCACCTTCCTCCCCATCACCTACATCTGGCATCTCTCCCCTTGCTATCTCTCCCCAACTCCCCACCCCACACCGTCCCTCCCCTATTTCCCCCCAACTGACCCCAGTGTGTAGTGTTCCCCTCCCTGTGTCCATGTGTTCTCATTGTTCAACACCTGCCTATGAGTGAGAATATGCGGTGTTTGATCTTCTGCTCTTCTGTCAGTTTGCTGAGAATGATGGTTTCCAGGTTCATCCATGTCCCTACAAAGGACACAAACTCATCGTTTTTGATGGCTGCATAATATTCCATGGTGTATATGTGCCACATTTTCCCTGTCCAGTCTATCATTGATGGGCATTTGAGTTGGTTCCAGGTCTTTGCTATTGTAAACAGTGCTGCAATGAACATTCGTGTGCCTGTGTCCTTATAGTAGAACGATTTATAATCCTTTGGATATATACCCAGTAATGGGATTGCTGGGTCAAATGGAATTTCTATTTCTAGGTCCTTGAGGAATCGCCACACTGTCTTCCACAATGGTTGAACTAATTTACACTCCCACCAACAGTGTAAAAGTGTTCCTATTTCTCCACATCCTCTCCAGCATCTGTTGTCTCTAGATTTTTTAATGATCACTATTCTAAGTGGCGTGAGATGGTATCTCAAAGTAGTTTTGATTTGCATTTCTCTGATGACCAGTGATGATGAGCATTTTGCCATATGTTTGTTGGCCTCATGTATGTCTTCTTTTGTAAAGTATCTGTTCATATCCTTTGCCCACTTTTGAATGGGCTTGTTTGTTTTTTTTTCTTGTAAATCTGTTTTAGTTCTTTGTAAATTCTGGATATCAGCCCTTTGTCAGATGGGTAAGCTGCAAAAATTTTTTCCCATTCTGTTGGTTGCCGATTCACTCTAATGACTGTTACTTTTGCCATGCAGAAACTGTGGAGTTTGATTAGGTCCCATTTGTCTGTTTTGGCTTTTGTTGTCAATGCTTTTGGTGTTTTGATCATGAAGTCCTTGCCTACGCCTATGTCCTGAATGGCTTTGTCTAGATTTTCTTCTAGGGTTTTTATGGTGTTAGGTCTTACGTTTAAGTCTTTAATCCATCTGGAGTTAATTTTAGTGTAAGGTGTCAGGAAGGGGTCCAGTTTCTGCTTTCTGCACATGGCTAGCCAGTTATCCCAACACCATTTATTAAACAGGGAATCCTTTCCCCATTGCCTGTTTTTGTCTGCTTTGTCAAAGATCAGATGGTTGCAGATATGTTGTGTTGCCTCTGAGACCTCTGTTCTGTTCCATTGGTCTATATCTCTGTTTTGGTACCAGTACCATGCTGTTTTGATTACTGTAGCCTTGTAGTATAGCTTGAAGTCCAGTAGTGTGATGCCTCCCACTTTGTTCTTTTTGCTTAGAATTGACTTGGCTATGCGGGCTCTCTTTTGGTTCCATATGAAATTTAAGGTGTTTTTTTCCAGTTCTGTGAAGAAGGTCATTGGTAGCTTGATGGGGATAGCGTTATATGTGTAAATTACTTTGGGCAGTATGGCCATTTTTCACGATATTGATTCTTCCTAACCATGAACATGGAATGTTTCTCCATCTGTTTGTGTCCTCTCTTATTTCGTTGAGCAGTGGCTTGTAGTTCTCCTTGAAGAGGTCGTTTACATTCCTTGTTAGTTGTATTCCAAGGTATTTTATTCTCTTTGTGGCAATTGTGAATGGCAGTTCGTTCTTGATTTGGCTCTCTTTAAGTCTGTTATTGGTGTATAGGAATGCATGTGATTTTTGCACATTGATTTTGTATCCTGAGACTTTGCTGGAGTTGCTTATCAGTTTCAGGAGATTTTGGGCTGAGACGATGGGGTCTTCTAGATGTACAATCATGTCATCTGCAAATAGAGACAATTTGACTTCCTCCTTTCGTATTTGAATACCCTTTATTTCTTTTTCTTGCCTGATTGCTCTGGCTAGAACTTCCAGTACTATATTGAATAGGAGTGGTGAGAGAGGGCATCCTTGTCTAGTGCCAGATTTCAAGGGGAATGATTCCAGTTTTTGCCCATTCAGTATGATATTGGCTGTTGGTTTGTCATAAATAGCTTTTATTATTTTGAGATATGTTCCGTCAATAAAAACCCTCTTATTGAGGGTTTTTAGCAAAAAGGGCTGTTGAATTTTGTCAAAGGCCTTCTCTGCATCAATTGAGATAATCATGTGGTTTTTGTCTTTGGTTCTGTTTATGTGGTGAATTACGTTTATAGACTTGCATGTGTTGAACCAGCCTTGCATCCCCGGGATGAATTCTACTTGATCATGGTGGATAAGATTTTTGATGTGCTGTTGCAATTGGCTTGCCAGTATTTTATTGAATATTTTTGCGTCTATGTTCATCATGGACATTGGCCTGATGTTTTCTTTTCTTGTTGAGTCTCTGCCGGGTTTTGATATCAGGATGATGTTGGTCTCATAAAATGATTTGGGAAGAATTCCTTCTTTTTGTATTGTTTGGAATAGTTTCAGAAGGAATGGTACCAGCTCCTCTTTGTATGTCTGGTAGAATTTGGCTGTGAGCCTGTCTGGACCTGGGCTTTTTTTGGGTGGTAAGCTCTTAATTGCTGCCTCAACTTCAGACTTTGTTATGGGTCTGTTCAAGGTTTCAGCTTCTTCCTGATTTAGGCTTGGGAGGAAGCAAGTGTCCAGGAATTTATCCATTTCTTCCAGGTTTACTAGTTTATGTGCATAGAGGTGTTTGTAATAATCTCTGATTATGGTTTGAATATCTGTGGAATCTGTGGTGATATCCCCTTTATCGTTTTTTATTGCATCAATTTGGTTATTCTCTCTTTTCTTTTTTATTAATCTGGCTAGTGGTCTGTCTATTTTGTTGATCTTTTAAAACACAAGATCCTGGATTTATTGATTTTTTGAAGGATTTTTTGTGTCTCTATCTCCTTCAGTTCTGCTCTGATCTTAGCTATTTCTTGTCTTCTGCTAGACTTTGAGTTTTTTTTATCTTGCTCCTCTAGCTGTTTCAGTTTTGATGATAGGGTGTCAATTTTTGATCTCTCCTTGCTTCTCATGTGGGCACTTATTGCTATATATTTTCCTCTAGAGACTGCTTTAAATGTGTCCCAGAGATTCTGGTATGTTGTGTCTTCATTCTCGTTGGTTTCGAAGAACATCTTTATTTCTGTCTTCATTTCATTGTTTATCCAGTCAACATTCAAGAGCAAGTTGTTCAGTTTCCATGAAGCTGTGCAGTTCTGGGTTAGTTTTTGAATTCTGAGTTCTAACTTGATTGCACTGTGGTCTGAGAGACTGTTATGAATTCCGTTCTTTTGCATTTGCTGAGGAGTGATTTACTCCCAATTATGTAGTCAATTTTAGAGTACGTGTGATGTGGCGCTGAGAAGAATGTATATTCTGTGGATTTGGGGTGGAGAGTTCTGTAAATGTCTGTTAGGTTTGCTTGGTCCAGGTCTGAGTTCAAGTCCTGGATATCCTTGTTAATTTTCTGTCTGGTTGATCTGTCTAATATTGACAATGGGGTGTTAAAGTCTCCCACTATAATTGTGTGGGAGTCTAAGTCTCTTTGTAAGTCATTAAGAACTTGCCTTATGTACCTGGGTGCTCCTGTATTGGGTGCGTATATATTTAGGATCGTTAGCTCTTCTTGTTGTATTGATCCTTTCCCCATTATGTAATGTCCTTCTTTGTCTCTTTGATCTTTGTTGCTTTAAAGTTTAATTTATCAGAGATGAGAATTGCAACTCCTGCTTTTTTTTTGCTCTCCATTTGCTTGGTAAATCTTCCTCCATCCCTTTATTTTGAGCCTTTGTGCATCCTTGCATGTGAGATGGGTTTCCTGGATACAGCACACCGATGGGTTTTGGCTTTTTATCCAATTTGCCAGTCTGTGTCTTTTGATTGGGGCATTTAGTCCATTTACATTTAGGGTTAATATTGTTATGTGTGAATTTGATACTGCCATTTTGGTGCTAGCTGGCTGTTTTGCCCATTAGTTGATGCAGATTCTTCATTGTGTTGATTCTCTTTACCATTTGGCATGTTTTTGGAGTGGCTGGTACTGGTTGTTCCTTTATATGTGTAGAGCCTCTTTCAGGAGCTCTTGTAAAGCAGGCCTGGTGGTGACGAAATCTCTGAGTACTTGCTTGTTCACAAAGTCTTTTATTTTTCCTTCACTTATGAAGCTTAGTTTGGCTGGATAGGAGATTCTGGGTTGAAAGTTCTTTTCTTTAAGGATGTTGAATATTGGCCCCCATTCTCTTCTGGCTTGTAGGCTTCTGCTGAGAGATTGCTGTGAGTCTGATGGGCTTCCCTTTGTGGGTAACCCGACCTTTCTCTTTGGCTACCCTTAGTATTTTCTCCTTCATTTCAACCCTGGTGAATCTGACAGTTATGTGCCTTGGGGTTGCTTTTCTTGAGGAGTATCTTTGTGGTTTTCTCTGTATTTCCTGGACTTGAATATTTGCCTGCCTTGCCAGGTTGGGGAAGTTTTCCTGGATAATATCCTGAAGAGTATTTTCCAGCTTGGATTCATTCTCTTAGTCGCATTCAGGTACACCTATCAAACGTAGATTAGGTCTTTTCACATAGTCCCACATTTCTTGAAGATTTTGTTCATTCCTTTTTACTCTTTTTTCTCTATTCTTGCCTTCCCATTTTATTTCATTGAGTTGATCTTCGACCTCTGATATCCTTTCTTCTGCTTGGTCAATTCGGCTGTTGAAACTTGTGCACGCTTCGCGAAGTTCTTGTGTTGTGTTTTTCAGCTCCATCAATTCACTTATATTCCTTTCTATTTTGTGCATTCTCATTAGCATTTCATCAAATCTTTTTCCAAGGTTCTTAGTTTCTTTGCATTGGGTTAGAACATGTTATTTTAGTTCACAGAAGTTTCTTACTACCCACCTTCTGAAGTCTGATTCTGTCATTTCATCACACTCGTTCTCCATCCAACCTTGTTCCCCTGCTGGTGAAGAGTTGTGATCCCTTGTAGGAGGAGAGGCGTTCTGGTTTCGGGTGTTTTCATCCTTTTTGCGTTGGTTTCTTCCCATCTTTATGGATTTATCCACCTGTTGTCTTTGTAGCTGCTGGCTTTCAGATTGGGTCTCTGAGTGGACGTTCTGTTTCTTGATGATGAGATTATTTCTGTTTCTTAGTTTTCCTTCTAACAGTCTGGCCCCTCTGCTGTAGGTGTGCTGAGGTCCACTCCAGGCCCTGCTTGCCTGGGGATCACCTGCAGCAGCTGCAGTACAGTAAGGGTTGCTAACAGTTTTCCTCTTCTGCTATCTTTGTCCCAGAAGGATACCTGCCAAGTGTCAGTCTGATCTCTCCTTTATGAGGTGGCTCTTTGGATATACAGGGGTCAGGGAGCTGCTTGAGGAGACAGTCTGTTCTTTATAGGAGCTCAAATGCTGAGCTGTGAGCTCCATTGTTCATTCGGAGCTGCTGGGCAGGTACGTTGAGGTCTGCTGCAGCAGAACTCATAAACCGCTTTTTGTTCCCAGGTGCTCTGTCCCAGGGATTTAGGGGTTTATTTATGAGTTTCTGCTGTGCCGCTGCCTTCTTTTTTTTTTCCTTCAGACCTGCCCTGCCCAGCAAGGAGGCAGCCTAGTCACTGTCTGCCTGTAGAGGCTTTGCTGAGCTGCTGTGGGCTCTGCCCAGCTGCCGAGTGAGCTTCCCTGCAGTACTGTTTATATGGGTATAGTTAGAACTGCCTCGGCAATGGTGGCCCACCTCTGTATTGGCAAACTCTGTCTGTAAAGGCGGGTTGCCTCGCAACGCGAGCTGCTTCAGCAATGGTGGGTTGCCTTGGCAATGGCGGGCTGCCTCAGCATTGGCTGACTACCTCCGTAGTTTTGGAGTGCCTTGGTAATGGCGGATGCCCCTCCCCCACAGAGCTGGACTGTCCCGGGTTCAGCTGCGCTTGCTGTGAAACTCTCAATCCAGAGAGTTTCTGATTTCTGTTCTTTTGTGGGGGTGGGACTAGCCGAGCCTGATCGCCTGGCTCCCTGCCTCAGAGCCTTTTTTTTTTTTTTTTAAGTTAGTGTTCCAGTCGCCTGTTGAAGAGGTGCCAGGATCTGTGTGTTTTCCCGTGCAGCGACTCACTGCGCTGGCTTAAACAGCGGCACTGAGATTCGTGGCGCTTTTTTTTGCCCTGGAATCTACTGTCCTGGTTTGCTGTTTAGTCCCCTTTTTAAACAGATGAATGGGCGACTTCTCGTGGCTCCAATCGCCAGCCAAAAGGGCACCCAGACCAGTGTATTTTGTACGGAGAACCGCTGTGCTGGGGCGCTGACAAAGCAGCCGCACAGGGCAAAGCAGCCCCGCCAGCTGACACAGCCACGCCGGCCAAAACAGCCGCGTTGGCCAAAACAGCTGCGCTAGTGGCCCGTGGGACTCCTCTGCCTGGGAATTTCCTAGTCTGTGGGCAATAAAAATGCGGTGTCCACTCACCCTCTGTGCTTTCACTGGGAGCTGCAATCCTGAGCTGTTCCTAAACGGCCATGTTGGATCGATCCCACTCTGTTCTTTTATCCCCGCTATATCTCTTGCGTCAAGCATGGTTTCAGGAGCACAGTGAGTGGTTAGTAATTTGTTGAATTGAATGAATGAAGGATGGCAGAAGTAGAGAAAGGGATGCTTGAAGGCAGGAAGGTTAGGTTAAATAGATTGGGACACCATCATTTTATATATATAATTTCATTTAATGCTCACAATAATCCTGCAATGAAAGTACTTTTATCCCTATTTTGCTTATGAGGAAGTTAGAGATCAAAGAGATGAAATGACTTACCCAAGGTCACATAATAGCTGGTAAGAGGCAGAGCTAGGGCTTGAACCCCCTTTCTGTTATTCAGCTCTCCCTCCAAAATTTTAAAGCCATCATGTATTTAGGATTCATGATATGCCAGGAATTGGGTTAGAGGCCATCTGCATATCCCTATCTATATCTTTATTTGCATTGGCTACATTATCATTTAATCCTCATTTCATAGAGTAAGCAATGCTGATTAAGAGCTGGAAACCAAACAGAATATTCCAGTTAAGTCCAATTCCACTGTGCGGCCGTTCAGCTCAAAATCAACCAATGGCCCTCCACTAAGAGTGGATTAATAGATTGTTGATACATCTAATGATTTGTTTAATTGATGGCTTCTGCCATTATTAGGGGAGAGTTTAAAGGGGTTTTTATGAGTTTAAGACCTACATCAATTAGCCTTAGAAGCAAGAGTGTAAACACAAATGTTATTTGTCCTGTTGCCAAGCAAAATAAGCACCTATACTTGTAGCCAAAGATTTAAGAATTTAGTCAGCAAATATTTGAGCATGTATTATGTGTTTGGCATTGCTCTCACAGCTGTGCGGGATATGAAAGTATAAGATGCACTTCCTGTCCCCAGGGACCCTGCAATGTAGTTAAGGAAAAGAGATATGTACACATGGAATGTTAATTAACAAAAAAAGGCCATCTAGGGTAAATAGCAAATTAATGGAATGAACAATAGGAAAATGGTGCTTAGGGAATCCATAGGAGGGAGTGTTGATGGTGATAGGAATAAGAAAATTTAGTATCATTGTATTGAGCATTTATTGTATTCCAGCCACATGGCATTAAGTGTCCTATGTGCATTAGCATTTTACAGATGAGGAAACAGAGGCTTAGGGAAGTTGAGTGACTTGCACATGACACACGGCCAGTGTGTGATGAGGGGAGACTTTGGTCTTGGGTTATGTCACACAAGAAGGAGCTCTTCATTTCTTACCATTCTCTATATTAAAAAATATTATTTTTATTTTTTGTGGGTACATAGTAGGTGTATATATTTATGGGGTACTTGAGATGCTTTGATACAGGCTCACAATGTGCAATAATCACATCATGGAAAATGGGGTATCCATTTGCTCAAACATTTATTCTTTATATTACAAACAATCCAAGTACACCCTTTTAGTTATTTTTAAATGTAGTTATTATTGACTATGGTCACTCTGTTGTGCTATCCAATAGTAGGTCTTATTCGTTCTTTTAAACTATTTTTTGGTACCCATTAACCATTCATTCGATCGGTACATTTTGAGAATGGGTTGTATTCTATATATCCACAGACAGCAGTGACTGTGTGGGGAGGCTGGGAAAACTCATATAAATCTTCTTAGAGTTGTTGAAATTTAAACTGGGTTTTAGAGTACAATAGTTGGAGAAGGGAGAAGCCATTCCAGGCAGAAGTAACAGTGTACGTAAAGCATGGAGTCTTCTTCCTTATTTTTTTCCTTCTTCCCTGAGCTATATCCCCTATACCTATCCTTTCTTTCTTTTCTTTTTCCTTTTTTTTTTTTTTTTTTTAAGTCGTCCTCACTCTCTTATGTCCCTTCCTTCTGGAAGGGTTTGGATATTTACCTTTTTCCTTTGCTGGCACTAGCCTGATTTTTTGGGAGAGAGAACCCTCTGTGATTTCTAGAGTAGATCCTGATCTCATCAATTATTTTAAGCACTTGGAAGAGAGGGATATATGATCCCTCCTCCCACAGCACATACCTATTAAAAACGCTAGGAACATGTTGGTGAGTGAACAATCCTTGGGAGGACTAAAGTGCTTATTGCCAATTTTAAAAAAGGCATTCCGAGAGAAAACTAAAGCAGATGGAAATAAATTGAATTTTCTGCCCCAGGAGATCTTGAGCTGTGAAACCCACGTAATTGACCACTGGTTTTCAGAGGGGGTGGGTGGATATGAAAAGCCAGAAAGCAGGGGGAAAGATGACGAGGTCAGAGGAGCATTTGCAAGGGAGGAAAGAATAGTTTTGGAGAATGAAGAGTACAATCCCGTAGGACATCCAGGTTCTTTATCTGAGGTCAGAGGAAACTTGTTAGGCATACCACACATGATAACCTCTTAGAGCTTCTGTTTTTTTGTCTATGTAATGAGGTAATAGCACTGAATCTGTGAGATAATATAATATGAGGTGTATAAAGACTTGTACATAGCAGAAGTTCACAAATATTATTATTATTTTTGAGACAGAGCTTTGCTCTTGTTGCCCAGGCTGGAGTGTAATGGTGCAATCTTGGCTCACCACAATCCCCACCTCCCAGGTTCAGGCCGTTCTCCTGCCTCTACCTCCTGAGTAGCTGTGATTATAGGCACATGCCACCACACTTCGCTAATTTTTTGTATTTTTAGTAGAGACGGGGTTTCTCCATGTTGGTCAGACTGGTCTCAAATTCCCAATCTCAGGTGATCCACCCTCTTTGGCCTCCCAAAGTGCTGGGATTATCTATTATTAATAGTAACATTGGGTTGGAGAGTAGAGTGCAAGGTTGAGATTTTAGGTTAGGTTCCATGGAAGCAGAATATGAGACTGAGATTCTCATGAATGTAATATATTGAGGTAAGATCCTCAGAAGAAAAGGAGAAGGGGAGGGAAAGAAGCAGGAGTGATCAGGGGAAGAAGCCAAGCAAGAATATGGCCTGGTGCCACAGGGAGCTCCGGAGGATGAATTGTGCAGAAATAATCTCGTGTTAAAGCAAGGAGATGAGCCTTTTAAAACTCCAGGTCAGTCAGTTATTGGATGCAGGATGTCTTGGGGGAAGTGAGCTTTCTTGGTGAGATGGCTCCTGTTTGGCTGACAGCAATTTTCCTCAGGGCAGATGTCAGCCTGGCAGTCAATACTCGCAACATCCAGGGTATGTATGTCCTGGGCTAGTAAAGTGGATCAGTTGGGTGCATGAACAGTTGTCAGGGTGAGGGCTGATAAATGGGAACCCAACAAAGTGAGCATATCACTTCTGTTCTTGTGTAGTGTGAGGATGAACATCTTGTTGCAGAGATGAAGGGAAGACCCACGCTGATACCACCCGGGAGATTTCCAGCTAAGTTCTCATAAGGATCTCGACAACTTCCGGCTTCCCAGCTTCCTACCAGGACCTATCTTACAGTATGCTACTGTTTAAAGATGAGCACTGTTAAAGATGAACACCTGTGATCTGTGACTATCGAGATTTAACCAGCTCCTCGGGGGCAGAAATGATATCTTCCTTTACATCCCCCATGGTGCCAAGCCTGGTGACTTTATACAGTTGGTGTTCAGTGAGTGTTGGCTGATTGAAGAACATCTTCCCCAGGTATTCTCAGGAATCCCAAGCTGTTGACTTTCTGGAGTAAATACAGAAAACACCTTCAGTTATGAAAGTCTAGGCTTCTTGGTTTGGCATTTGAGGTCTTCCGCCTTCCCTTGACCCTTATGTTTTGGCCTCCAGGGTTATTTCTAATGATGCTCTCACCCACCTTCACAAGCTGCATGTGAGTGCCCAATGCCTTCAACCTTTTATATCATACTGTAGTATCATCTCTTACTGTATTCTAGATGCATGGTGTTCAGTGCTTTATGTGCATTACCATTTTACAGATGAGGAAACTGAGGCTTAGAGAAGTTGAGTGACTTGCACAAGGTCACACAGCCAGTGAGTGATGAAGGGAAAATTTGATCTTGGATTATCTCACACAAGAAGGAGCTTTTAACTTCTTGCCATTCTCTCTATATATTTTTTAAAAATTATTTTTAATTTTGTGAGTACATGGTAGGTGTATACAACATACCTAGTTGTTCCACCTAAAATCCTAGGAATGACTTTTGATTCTTTCTTTTTCTCTGATTACATCAAATCTGCTGGCAAGTCTGGTTTATTTTACTTTCAATTATGCCTGAATCTGCCCACTTTCGGTCATTTTCTTTGTTATCATCCCAGCCTGTCTCTCCCCTCCCTCACCCAGATTACAAGAACCTCCTCAGTGGTGTCCCTGATCCAAATCTTGCTCAGAAAAGCAGGTTGTGTTGAGCACAGTGCCTGGTATATAGTGGGTTCCCAGTGAATTCTTGCTGAGTGAATAGATAGGAAATGAGCATAATCTCTTTTTGACATTAAAAGAATCATGGATTTTTTAAAACAGCAGCAATTTGAATAAATTTTGTTTGAGGAGCCATTCGTTGACCAAATATATCTACGCATTCAGTAGTGCTTTCAAAGGGATGGGCATACAGACCTTGGCAAGGAATTGCACTGGGCATGAGACATTAGCAGATACCTTGCAATACCTCTGCAGTCCTCTAGGAGGCGGTGACTCGCCGGTTAGATACCACTGCTCTGGTTAAACTAGGTCTTTTGCCATTCCTGCAGTGTGATTCATTCTGGGATTCTGTTCCCATCCTTGTGCCTTTGTTCTGGCTGTGTCCTCCGCTTGGAATGCCCTTTCGAATTCACCTCAAACGCGATGTATACAAAGCCCATCCATCTTTAAAGCCTCAACCCAAATGTCAACTCTTTTGAAGTCTTTTCTGATTTCACTCAAGTGAGAAGACATATTGCCCTCCTTGCTAAGCCTCCATAGAGCTTTATCTATACTGCCCTTATTTATAGCTGTGGCTGCCTGACTTGGAAATTTCATGATTTTTTTTTTTTAAAGAAGATGTCTGACATAGATTCGGCACATTTGGATTTTGCTAAAAAGCCTTTGAAACAAACAGATCTTGTCACCACCCTCATTTTATAAAAGAAATGTGTTTATCTTTTACTTTTTTTAATATTTAAATTTTAAAGACTTTTTTTTTAATAGAGGCGGGGGTCTCACTCTCTTCCCCAAGATGGTCTCAAACTCCTAGGCTCAAGCGATCCTCCCACCTCAGCCTTGCAGAGTGCTCGTATTACAGGCATGAGCCACTATGCCTGGCCAAGAAACTTATTTAAACATGAGAGAAAGGGAAGGCAGTGCATGATTTCAAAATAAAGAATTGTTCTAACAAACCAATTTAGTTATATGAAAAATTATGACAAGGGTGGTTCTTATTTTTCTCTTGTTTCTGAGTCCTAGTAAAGAATTAATCACAGCAAAGCCCTGGTCCAGAGAGGGGCATATGGAAAATTTGTTGTCTAATTCTTCATGTCCTTACCCCACCACCACTTCCAGCCTGAGTTTCTGAAGTGTCTGAATCACCACCATCTCCCCAACATATCCCGGCTTGTGGTGAGTGGTGTAAGACTATTTGATCAAGCACAGTGCAGGGCAGGGACCCTGATCTTTCTCTCGTATAGCTTTGGTTTCTCATTCTTTGGTCTCTGTGCCATTGATGGTTAAAGAAAGCCCTTAGAATAGAATTATCCTTTTCTGGAAGGTGAGGGCCTTATAGAGCCTCTTGCATTTTTGTGCCATTAACTTAGCACTCAAGGTAAACACTCAGCCTTCCAGGAGGACATTTGCTGTCCAATGTGGGGAAAAGAGGCTACGATATTCTTGAATTTTCATTTTATAGGAGACTCAGTAAATACTTACCAAGTCTCTGTGGCTCAACCTTGGACTCTGTGATGTTAGCTCTTCCTTTTGGTCCTGAGAGCTTTCTCTGTTGAACATGAGCCTTGCCATGGTTGGCATTACATTGCAGAATACAGCTCTTCCTTTAAACAATGGCAAGATGCAGTGGAGACAAAAGGTGGCTGAATTCTGGGTCCCTTCCGGGCATGGAGCACAGAGAGGTCTTGTGGCTCACCTGGAGCTGCTTTTGATGATTGTTCTTTTTAGAGCCCTTGGGAGAACTTGACCAAAAACAAACAGCATATTCCTGGGTCAAGGCGCTGATCACAGACACCCTAGGAATTTAGGTGACAGAGATGTCTCAGGAGGCTGAATGCCTAGTGCTCAGACCCTCTGTCTGAGGGATAATGAATTCTCATTTGATCATCTGCTGTATAAATCACCAACGATGGGGAGTTAATCATGCATAGGAAATGAATCCCTTCTCTGAGTTAATGAGCGCAGTGCTCAGAGCAGCATCTGTTTCCTCCCTCTACTTTCACATCTCTGGCAGTTTGAAGAATTAATCGTACCCAATGATCTCCCTTTGTTTTTGGGCATTAGGAAAAAAAACGCTGTTCTCCCCAAAACATATTCCTACTGAGCGGTGGGTAGAGAAGCCTCTGCTCGGCTTTTTTACTCACTTAAAAATGTTCTAAGAATCAAAGGGTGTGTGTGTGTGTGTGAGTGTGTGTGTGTGTGTGAGTATGTGAGACAGACAGAGAGAGAGAGAGAGAGAAGGAGCGAGAAGAGACAGAGGAGAGAGGAAAAGAAAATCAGAAGAAAAACATTTTCGTGTTCATTTTTATTAGTATTGCATAATGTATCACACAGTATGCCAAGTTGCCAAGTGCTTCACTTGTGGGATCTTGTTTCATCCTCATAATTACAGACAGAGATATTATTATCTCCATTTTATAGAGGAGAGCACTGAGGTTCAGAGGGGCTGCAAAGCCACTGGGCTAGGAAATGGCCGGGGAGGGACTGGAGCTCAGGTGGCTCTGACTCTAAGGCTCAGAGCCTTAGTTAGGCCTTCTCCTGTCCTCACCCTTTCCTTGCAGTGTAGCCCTCATTCACCTTCAAATCCCTGTCCTAATGCCCCTTCTCTGATTCCTCTAGAATGGCCCACAGGCAAAGGTTCTGAGCTTGCCACTTAGCAGCATTGGGCAAGTCATTTCACTTCCTTAAGCTTCCTCATTTTTCTACTGGGAACAACCTCGGTGCCTTTGTAGATGTTGTTATGAGGATTAAATGAGATAATACATAGAGAGAGGGAGAGAGAACACAGAGTCCTCTATTAGTAATATTCCTATTACTATTCTTTATGAAGCTCCTACTATGTGCCAGGCATTTTGTTAAGCATTTTATACACCATATGCATCTCTGAGTCTCACAACCTCCCTGGCAAGTATATATTAATCAGTCGATAACCAGTCAATCGTTCAGCACATATTTACAGAGTATCTTCTATGTTCGGGTGTGTCTTGGTGCTAGGGCTAGAGTCTAGTTGGGACGGTAGACACTAAGTAAAATGATATAATTAAATGTTGGTAAGAGTTAGACAGGAGAAGCACATATCAGGTAAGAGCGCCTAGTGAAGGGAGGGGAAAGAGCTATCAGAGATGTCTCTTTGGAGAAAATGACCTTTCAGCTGAGCCTAGACGATTGAATAGGAGAAAGTTGAGCCAAAGAAAAGAGTGGGTGAGAACATTCTGAGCAGAGAATGAGGTATGTGATGCTTATGGAACCAGGATATTTCCTATTTTAATCCAAAGGTGTAATCAAATGTGGATGACATTAGGGTCTGCGGCACACTGTTGGAGCTGAGGGAAGGGAATCGTTTGAGGCAAGAATATGTCCTATTCAGATCACCTGAAATACTTCCATGCATGTGAGTATGATGTCATCAGCTGACTTTTTATTTTATTTTATTTTTTACAGTGAATATTCTGCTCTCAGTAACCTTAGAAAATCAAAATTAGAAAAAATCTTGGATGTCATCTGGGGGGTCAGAGAGTGCACAGAAATTGCACCTAATGTGGCAGCTGTTGTCAACCAGTAGCGTCTGTGATATGGTTTGGCGGTGTCCCCACCCAAATCTCATCTTGAATTGTAGCTCCCATAATCCCCTTGTGTTGTGGGAGGGACCTAGTGGGAGGTAATTGAATCGTGGGGGTGGAGTTTTCCCATGCTATTCACGTAATAGTGAATAAGACTCACAAGATCTGATTTTTTTTTATTATAAAGGGAAGTTCCCTTGCACATGCCCTCTTGCCTGCCACCATGTAAGATGTGGCTTTGCCCCTCATTCGCCTTCACCATGATTCTGAGACTTCCCTCAACTGTGAGTCAGTTAAACTCTTTCCTTTATAAATTACCCAGTCTTGGGTATGTTTTTATTAGCAGCAAGAGAACAAGACTGATACAGTCTTCCTACTGTTAGCTGTTGGGAAGAGAGCCTATTGGTAGCAAAGAGTGGTGAGATTGATTAGTGACGTCTGTTTTGGGCATGGAATTAGAGATTGGTGGTGGATATCACAAAAGCTGTCAACTCTTTGGCTTGCAGAGGTCCTTCTAGAGAGAAAACCATCTTTGTCTTAGGTATATTCTTATAGGTTGTTTTAGGTGTTAAAGACAGGGCCTGGAGGGACATAAGCTATAACAAAACAGCAAAACAAAACAGGAGGTAAATTGTTCTGCCTAATGAATAAGAATTCAAGATTGTGGATGAGCAGGAGAGAGAGAGAAGAAAAGGGCAGTGTAGGGGAAAAGAGGCTGAACTGCATGCTGGGTGTGGAACTTCAAAGAGAGTAGAAGAGAAAATGGGAAATTCCTTATGGTAGAGTAGGCAAAGATTTCAAATGTCAGAATACCTCATTTCCAATTGGTTGACCAAAACTGACAATACTAGTCTTGCCTACAGGCTGAGACTTGTGTTGTTGGCATTTGGGAAAATAAAGGAATGGGAGCAGTGTTCAGTATGAGATGACATAATAAGAGAAAAGAAGAGAGCAGGTGGGGTGCTGACGTGATGATCCACAAACGGAACTGACTCAGCAAAACGGAGAATCCGGGCTGGATGTGGTGGCTCATACCTGTAATCTCGGCAATTTGGGAAGCCGAGGTGGGAGCTTCACTGGAGCCTAAGAATTCAAGAGCAGCCTGGGCAACATAGTGAGACCCCCCCATCTCTACAAAAAATAAAAAACATAGCCAGGCATATATAGTGACACACACCTGTGGTTCCAGCTACTTTGGAGGCTGAAGTGGGAGGACTGCTTGAGCCTGAGAGATCATGGATCATGCCACTGTACTCCAATCTGGGCAACGGAGAGAAAGCCTGTTGAGAGAGAGACTCAGAGAGAGAGAGAGAGAGAGAGAGAGAGAGAGAGAGAAAATCTGCATATAAAGAAATACAAGCTTCACCTTCACCCTTAAGTTTCCCTGGACCAATTTGGAAAAAACCGTTAGTCTTCTGCTGCATGTGGGATGAGGGCCTGGGATAATTTCTTTTGAATTAAAAAAAATAGGATACTGCTAGGTGATATATGTAAGAGAGATACTTATCTGATTCCCTGTTCCCTGCTCTCCTCCTGATTTTACAGATAGGGAAACTGAGGCCCGTACAGGGGGAAGGAACTTAATGGAGGTTTCATCTGGTGGCTGCCCAGTGAGCCTTTCTCTTAGAGACTGTGGTAGGAGACATTAGGCAAGGTTAATGAGCCAACCCTTCGTGTCTGCCGTCATCCTTGATCTGCGGCACTCAGCTCAATTTGGGCAAAATATCACAGACTCTCAGATGCACTTTTATTTTTGAAGGGAAAATTGTCACAACTTAAATGAAGGCTGTTTAGTCATATGCATGCTTGATAGTGTTGGCATATTTGGATGGGTTATGGGGTATAATTGGGAATCTGGGTGTGACTTGAAGGGAAAGGGAAAGAAAGAGGGTTTCACGGTCCAATTGCCTGCTTTTAGCTCCTGCTGTAGCCATCCTCCCCAGAGAGATCATTTCAGGAGAATGCTCTGAAACATCAAGTCTTGCATGTAAACAGTGGGTGGTCACTTAGGTAATGACAATCTAGGGGAGCCTAAAGGGCAGCCTGATGAAAAACTGGTTCCTCCGTTTCCCTCCCTACAGTGCCTAACATTTCCACCATGAGGCACCCCTTTGGGATGAAGCACGGATATGCAAATATCTTTGCTAAGAAGGGAGCAAACTCTATAATACTTACCAATGCTCTATAAGTATTAATTAGTGATGAGCCCTCAAAATGTACTGCTGTTTCTGTTTTCAAAATATTTGCATGTAGACATTGGTATTTGAGCCTCATCATATTTCTATATCAAGAACAAATTATGTCCCCATTTTTCAGAGGAACACACTGAGTCTTGGTCCTAGAAGATAATGTCTTGCCCGGAAGCAACCTAAGGAGCAGAGGTGAGAATTCAGGTCTCAGCATTTAAACTGTCAGAGCATTAGATGATTAGTGTTTTTACCTCCAAACAGGATTATATTAAAATGTTTTTCAATTAGATTTTGATTGTGTGAGTAGTACATTTCCATTGTGGAAAAATTTAAAAATGGAGAAAAGCCAACAAAGAAATAAAACTTTAGTCATCATTCTATAAAGATTATCTTATTTTCATTCTGTGCCATAACCTTCTTGTCTTCTTTTCTATTAGCATTATGACTTTTTTTTTTTTTTTTTTACAAAAAATGGAATAAGAATATATGGAATTCCATGATGTGAATGTGTTGTTATTTACTTGACAAGCCATATAGAAGCAAGATTTTACTGAGTTTATTTGTTGAAAAGCAAAACACCAGGACAATGATGAATATATGAACAGATAAAGCATGGTTTTTATAATCCAGATGAACATGCCGCTGAGCAAGGCAGAAGCAGACAATTCTCATTTGTTCAATGACTAGACTGAATATCTGCTATGTTCCAGGCACTGTCCAAGGCATCAGGGATGCAGCTGAGATCAGTATAGAAAAGGTCTTATGAGGATCTTTTGTTGTTGGATGGAGACAGATGATAAGGAAATAAATGGGTGAGTAGATGGGTGTGTGTTTACAAATACAATGAGTTGGTAATAGGTTGTATGAAGGAAAATAAGATGGGTTCAGGAGAGAGAATGAGGAATGACAAGACATTATTTTGTTTTGCTTTGGTTATTTTTAATTGATGCATAATAATTGTACACATTTAAGTGGGACAGTGTGATATTTCCATACGTGGATGCGATGTGTAATGATCAAATCAGGATAATTGGCATATCCATCATCTCAAATGTTTATCATTTCTTTGTGTGGAAACCATTTAAAATCCACACTTCTAGCTTTGAAAATATACAGCAAATTGTGGTTCCCAATAATCACCTCATAGTACTGTAGAACCCCAGAACTTATTTCCTCTACTAGATGTACTTTTGTTTCCCTTAACTAACCTTTAGCTATCTCCTCTCCTCCCATCCTTCCCCACCTCTATTAACGACTATTCTATTCTCTAATGCTATGAGATCTGTTTTGCAGCTTCCACATATGAGTGAGAATATGGGGTATTTATTTTTCTGTGCTTGGCTTATTTCACTTAACATAATGTCCTTCGAGCTCATCCATGCTTCTGTGAATGATAGAATTGTGTTCTTTATATGGTTAAATAGTATTCCATTGTATACAGACACCACATTTTCTTCATCTGTTGATGGACAGTTAGGTAGATTCTATGATCTTGTCTATTGTGAATGCTGCTGCAATGGACAGGGGAATGCAGATATTCTTTCAACATACTGATTTCCTTTCCTTTGGGCATATACCCGGAAATGGGACTGCTAGATCATATGGTAGTTCTATTTTTAGTTTTTGAGGAATATCCATACTGTTCTCTGTAGTAGCTGTACTAGTTTACATTCCCACTAACAGTATATGAGTTCCCCTTTCTCTGCATCCTCACCAGCTTTTGTTGTTTTTTGTCTTTTGGATAATAGCCATTCTTACTGTGGTGAGATGATATATCATGTGGTTTTGATTTGTACTTCCCTAATGAGTGATATTGGGTATTTTTTCATAAGCCTGTTGGCCATTTGTGTGTCCTTTTTCGAGAGATATCTGTTCAGCTAATTTGCCCATTTAAAAATTGGATTATTTGTTTTTTGTTTGTTTGTTTTTGCTGTTGAGTTCCATATATATTCTAGATAGTAATCTCTTGTGAGATGAATAGTTTGCAAATATTTTCTCCTATGCTGCAGGTTGTCTCTTTATTCTGTTCATTGCTTCCTTTGCTGTGTCTTTATTCTGTTCA
>NW_022436942.1:77082783-77092951 GCF_009761245.1 Sapajus apella
GCTTCCTTTGCTGTGTCTTTATTCTGTTCATTGCTTCCTTTGCTGTGCAGAAGGTGTTTAGCTTGATGTGATCCTATTTGTCATTTTTTGCTTTGGTTCCTTGTGCTTTTGAAGTATTACTCAAGAAATCATTGTGCAGACCGATTTCCTTGAAAGTTTCCCCCATTTTTTTTAGTAGTTTCATAGTTTCAGGTCTTAGATATGTCTTTAATCCATTTTGATTTTATTTTCGTATATGGCAAGAGATAGGGGTCTAGTTTCATTCATTTGCTTAGGATATACAAATTTCTCAGCAGCATTTATTAAAGATACAGCAAGACACTATTTTAAATACCCTCCAAGGAGGTAAAATTTGAGCAAAACTTGATGTAGGGAGTAAGTTATATGAATATCTGAGTGAAGAATGAACCAGCAGCAAGTTCAAAGGTAGGGAGGTGGGAAGGAAGTTGGTGCTGGGGAGGATCATGGGAGGAGAAGAGAGGGGGAGAGTTAAAGGTTTGCTTATAGATATGTTAGGAATACTCAAAAGCATTGTGAGCAGGCAAAACGTTAGGAAGTATGTTTGAAGAGATAGCCTGGGACAAGCTTGTTTAGGACCTTGAAGGTCACAGTGAAACGGCTAAACGGCGAAGAGATGGTGAGCTTTAAGAGAGGCTTAAGCAGGTGAGCGATAGGAACCGATGTCTATTTTCAAAGGTTCACTCTGTAGGGAGGGTGAACATGGTGGAAGGCAATAAGAAAAGCCAGAAGACCAATTCGGAGGGTGTTGAAATTATCCAGGAGAGAGATAATGGTGGCTTGGACGAGGGTGGTAATGAAGGGGATGATGTGAGTTCCCATTCAGAATGTATGGTGAAGGTTGAACTCTCAGGACTTCCCAAAGAATTAGCTCTGGGAGTGAGAGATGGGAAATGGTTAAGGATGACTGAGACTGGGTGAATGGTGGTCCCACAACTAAGGTGGAGACGACCATGGGAGGAGAAGAATGGAAGGGAGTTAGAGGTTTGGTTGTAGATAGGTTATGTTAAGATCATTGTTAGACTTCCAAGGGGAAACCCTAATGACTCAGTTAGATATACAAGCCTGGAAGCAAGGGGACAAGTGGTGATTGAAAATGTAAATTTCAGGCCAGACATGGTGGCTCAATACCTGTAATCCCAGTGCTTTGGGAGGCCGAAGTGGGAAAATTGCTTGAGGTTAGGAGTTCAACACCAGCCTGGCCAAGATAGAAAGACCCGTCCTCCAAAAAAAAAAAAAAAAAAAAAAAAATTTAAGTAGCTGAGCATGGTCCACACACCTGTAGTCCTAGCTACTTGGAAGGCTGAGGTGGGAGGATCACTTGAGTTCAGGACTATGAGGCTGCAGTGAGCTATGATGACATCACTGCACTGCATCCTGGGCCATAGACTAAGACCCTGTCTCTACAAAACATATATAAATAAAATATAATAAATAAACAAAATATAAATTTCAGAGTCATCAGTGTGTAGAGGCTCTTGAAGGCTATGGGACTGGATAAGAAAATGACTATTTGGTGTGAGGTTGGGAGAAGGGAGGCTTGTGTTTCAATGGGGCTGGGAGATGGCAAGAATGTGAAGACTACTTTCACTTAATTTGTGGTTGTGCTGAAGACTGGCTGGTTCTACACGCTTGATGGTAACAGGATGGATCTTGATGAGAAAGTGATCCCAATTTTACCTCTAGAGAAAGATAGAGGTGAGGAGCACTGAGCATTGAACGGAAGGTTATAAGACCCTGAGAACAAGACAGAGGGAAAGGCAGGAAATTAAGATATAAAGGAGGCCAGGTCAGGGAGAAGAGTGGAAGAAGAAAAAGGACTAGGTTATATTCAAGTTGGCAAAATGAGCCCAGGGAGGCTTGTCTCTGCAAATAGGTTGTGGCTTTAGTTTAATCACTGACACCCAGGGAGCCAGTCACGCTGGTTGGCACAGATGCTGACACAGTCCTTCCATATCTTCCAGCAGAGTCAGGCTCTCCATTCCCTCCCTCCTTTGTCCATTAATTGGCATGGATTTTGGTGCATCCTGTAAATGTAGTCATTGCACCTTGTATTGCTCACCTGCTGAGATACTACCCATTATTTTATATCTATGGTATTTTAAAAATGTGTCTGAGAAATTGATGCAAGTTTGGGTAAAAATGGCAAGCTCTATGGGGCCGCCAGATGGATTCGTCCTCCCTCCTACCTTTGTTTCTATCTCCCACCCTTCTTCCCTCCTTGCACACATACATGCATGCATCCATCCATCCTCTAGCCACATCTCAATTCATTTAGTCAATCAATAACTCTTATTAAGCTCTTGTTTTTTTGGCAGATTTTGAGCTAGGTGTCAAGGACATAAAGAAAATAAGATAAAGCTACTTTTCTTTTTTTTTTTTTTTTTTTTGACAGAGTTGCTCTGTCACCAGGCTGGAGTGCAGTGGCAAAATCTTGGCTCACTGCAACCTCTGCCTCCCCGGTTCAAGCAATTCCCCTGCCACAGCCTCCTGAGTAGCTGAGACTACAGGCATGCTACCATGCCTGGCTAATTTTTTGTATTTTAGTAGAGACTGGGTTTTACTATGTTGGCCAGGATGGTCTTGATTTCCTGACCTCATAATCCACCTGCCTCGGCCTCCCAAAGTGCTGACATTACAGGCGTGAGCCATGGCACCTGGCCAATACAACCACTCTTTAAAGGAAATAGAAAGGGCAAGATTGTTCTGATCTGGCCTAGACAGGTGGTGATGTCTTAAAAGGAAGTCGGTCCACATACTAGTTACATTGTAATTACTTGAAGACCTTTAAAAGATACATATTCCTACACCCTCCCCAGAATCCACATCTTCCAGGGAGTGTATTTTGAAAAGGTCCCCAGGCTATTCTAATGCTTGGTTAGGTCTGGGAATTCGGCTGATTGAGGTTCAAGTGGGTTCTGAGTCTCAGTTGCTTCTGGGGAAGAACGGGTATAATTTATAATAATTCCACCACCTTATGGCATTGTAAGAAGTAGATGAGTTTGTATTAGAGAAAACTCTCAGCACAGGAATGCTTCCTAGTGAGTCTTCTGGACATATGTGTGGAGGCAGAGTCCTCCTCAAGACTCAAAGAACCAGCAGCATCAGCACCACCTGGTTAGAAATGCAGAATCCCAGCCCCACCCCAGAAGAACCAAATCAGTCTCCCTGGTGATTGACATTTACATCAGAGCTGGCTGGTAGAAAGGGCATGCAGCTAGTCCAGCTTGTCACTGAGGCAGTCACAACTCGGAGCAGACCATCTCTATTAAGGAATGCTAATGAAAGATAAAAGTGATTTCCTCAGCTGTAATTGTGGGATGCTGCTCCGGAGTTGTAATTCTGGGCCACTCTGTGTGTGGGCTACTGAAGTGCCCGTTGCACAGCTCAGTGAGTCATGCCTGGAAGGCAGGGGCGATAGAGAGGCATGGGAGTCTGGGTAGTTCCATCTCCCTGGCTGAAGTGGTCCTCTCCTCTCTATTTGAAGAGTCACACTCACCCCTCCCCTCCAGGGTAGGCTGCTCCTCTGAAGACACTGTGAGTGTCTCAGGGCACAGAGCAATGTCTTCTCCCCAGAATTGATGTTAGTTTCAGGGGGGTTCCTGTCTCTTAAAACTTCTTGAACTTAAATGTGCACATGAACCTTCTGAATCATTTAGGGATCATATAAAAACAGATTGGGATTCTGCAGGCTCGGGGCAGGACCTAAGACACGGGCGTTTCAAACACACTCCCAGGCGATGCTGACACTGCAAATTCACGGACCACACTTTCATGAGGAAGGCACCAGCACAACGGAGTAGTCTTCCGAGAATGCCGACTTTTCCTCCCACCCACCATGAGTTAAATCAGAATTTCTGGAGGTAGAACCTGGACGTGAGTTGGCTTCAGAAGCTCCACAGGTGATTCAGATAGGCAGTGAGGATAGAGAACTGCTGATTTAAAAATCCCCTTTCCTCTTCCTTCCTTCCTCCTTTTCTTCCTTCCTTCCTTCTTTTCTTTTCTTTTCTTTTCTTTCTCTTTCCTTCTTTCTTTCTTTCTCTCTTTCTTTCTTTCTTTCTTTCTTACTTTCTTTCTTTCTTTTTTCTTTCTTTTTCTTTCTTTCTTCCTTTCTTTCCTTCTTTCTTTCTTTTTCCTTCCTTCCTTCCTTCCTTCCTTCCTTCCTTCCTTCCTTCCTTCTTCTTTCTTTCTCTCTCGTTTCTTTTCCTTTGCTGTCCCTCCCTCCCTCCCTCCTTTCCTTCTTTCCTTCCTTCCTTCTTTCCTTTCATTTTTCTTTTCCTTCCTTTTCTTCCCCCCCCACTCACTTTCTTCCCTTCTTCCTTCTTTCCTTCCCTCCTTCTTTCCTCCCTTCCTTTTTCCTTTCTCCTTCCCTCTTTTTTTTTTCTGTCTTTCTTTCCTTCACTTTTTTTGGAAATATTGTGATCCAGAGCAGACAGGTGATCTGAGCAAGAGCTGTCTGCTCCAATTAAAGGAATGATCATGAAGAGACTATTGATAGAAATACTCTCTTTCAATAGAATCTCTTGTTTGAGGAAGTCTTTCTAGGAGTCTAGTTTGAACCCTGCATGCTGCAACGGAATTATGTCATACTTTTATTTCTCCTCCTATTTATGGGAATTTGAATTCTCCCATTGCTCATGTCTAAAGAGAGACAGCCAGTGCAGATTGCGCTTGTCACGATCCACTTCTGTCTCCTACATTTCCAAAGCTTGCTGGGGCGAGATGTGGTGAGAGTTTGAGGAGAAAGGGAGATGCATCTGCAAGATTTGGCACTCTCGGTCGCAAGACACAGAAACCTCATTCAAAGATAACCAGGTCCCCAAAATAGTTTATATTTGTCCATGCAACTGAAACATTGGTCATTCCAGCTGGATCTCTAGGGTCAAATGACATCCTCTGCAGCCTCCTCTCTCTGTTCCTCTCTGTCTCCTCCATCCTTACCCCCTATCCCATCTCAACTCTTAGTTACTGCATGTTGGCTTCATTCTCAGGCAGGCTCTCCCTTTGTGATGACAAGAAGACAACCAGCAGCTCCAGGCTCACATTCCATTCTTTTAGAAAACCCAAGGTGGCTTGAGCCTGTAATCCCAGCACTTTGAGAGGCTGAGGCAGGCAGATCACCTGAGGTCAGGAGTTCCAGACCAGCCTGGCCAACATGGGGAAACCCCATCTCTACTAAAAATACAAGAGTTAGCCAGGCGTGGTGGCGGATCCCTGTAATCCTAGCTACTTGGGAGACTGAGGCAAGGAGAACTGCTTGAACTCAGGAGGTGGAGGTTCCAGTTAGCCAAGATCATGCCACTGCACTCCAACCTGTGCAACAGTGAGACTCTGTCTCAAAAAGAAAAGAAAAGAAAAAAGAAAACTCAAATAACAAAATGGAGGTATTTTCCTTTCCTGGCATTTCCCCCAAATTCAAAGGATAGAGTCTTGTTGGTTCTGATTGGTTCCTAATCCTGTCATTCAATCAATCAATAAGACCAGGGTGAACACCTGGTTGGCCAGTTCTGAGCTATCCTATGTACAGATATGGAGTCTGCTCCACCCACCCAAACTAGAAGGAGTCCTGGATGCTGAGCAGACACTACAGTATGCCCTGTGCAGCCTCCTAAATGCTCATAACCCACAATCCTGGAGCAATCAGGCCTTGCCCAGCCCAGCACGTCATTCCTCTAAGACCCTTTGTAGACTCGTCTGCAGTGTTTATTGTAGAAGGGGTTTTTGATCACTTTGCTCTCTGGAGAACACAGCAGAGACACTCGTTCCCAGCAGGTATGGAATTGAAACGGTGGTAGCAAGGGGACCAGAGCACACACACGGGGAGGTTTTTCCTTCCTGTCCTCGTGACCCCACGTTTAATTTCAAAATGGACTTCTATTTACTCTCTGGGAGAGGGGGCAAGGGAGCAGGCTGGAGGCTGGGGATCCCACTTCCTTGCTAATTTTCCTTCCAGTATTCCATAATGGAATCAAGTCTTCAGAAGTGCAGTCTTATCTGTGGACATTAGATGATTAAAATATCCCAGGGGTGGGAGGAGGCCCTCTGCTGTTTTTTAAAGATTATAAATTCAGGTCATGCCACTTCCCACTTCAAACCTTCGAACACCTTCTCACCCCTCTTAGGGTCAAATCTAAATAAACTCCTGACACATGCTGACTTGGCCCTGCCTCCACCCCACTCTGAATCTGTGACACATTGATCAAAATGCTGATTTTGTGACACATTGATCAGAATGCTGCAGCCCCACCTGCCTGCCTTATGTTCCTTGGGGCATCTCTGCCTCTTGTGTTAGGGGCTTCACATGTGCTATTCCCCTCCTTGGAGCTCTGTCTTCCATTCTCACCTGGATTCTCACCCCAGCCTCATTCCCTTCTTGGTTTACTCCTAAACGTTTAGTCAAAATGTTGCAACTGGTGATAACCTGGCTTGGTCACCCACCTCCAGTCTGAATTAGGCTGACCAGCATAACTCCCTGATCTTCCCTTTTCTAGCTCCCACGTGTTTTGAGCCTATACATTTCTTGTACTGTTTATGACTCTTCCATTTTCCCTGCTTTACTCTAGGGTCCGTGAGGATGGGAACCCTATCTGGTTTTGTTCATAAGTATGTCCCTTGGTCTTAGTTTGACCCTGCCATATAGTAGGTACTCTGCAAATAATTGCTGAATGAGTGAATATGATGATGTTCCCTGTGTCTTTCAAACTTGGCTACATGTAAAAGTCAACTAGGGGGTCTTGTTAAAAATACAGGTTTCCTGGGCTGGGTTCAGCGGCTTACGCCTGTAATCCCAGCACTTTGGAAGGCCAAGACAGGAGGATGGTTTGAGCCCAGGAGTTTGAGACCAGCTTGGGCAACAAAACCAGACCCTGTTTCTTAAAAAATATAGACTTCTGGCCAGGCACGGTGGCTCATGCCTGTAATCCCAGCACTTTGGGAGGCCAAGGTAGGAGGATGGTTTGAGCCCAGGATTTCGAGACCAGTTTGGGCAACAAAGCCACACCCTGTCTCTTAAACAATATACAGACTTCCTAAAGCCTCTTGGATCTTCAGATTCAAAAATCTGGGTGGATCCTGGGAAAACCGCTAGGTACTTTGAAAAAAGGTTTGCCAGGGTTGGAAATAAGCATGGCTCCTAAAGAGGACCAGGGGCAAAGATAATCGTTTGTTTTAAATGAATCACAGAGGAGTGAAAGGAAACATGAGCAAACAGTATTAAAAATTGAGCAATGGAAGAAGAGAGAGTTGTATGTTTGTAAGAATGCAAAGTCATGCTTGTCCAGAACATCATCAGCAGAACCCTAGCTAAGTAGACAGGGTTCAACTTGAGTTAGTAGGAGGCTGCTTGCAGTGTGTGGGTGTTTCTATCTTGATGACAATTGGGTGATTTCTATACACAGAGAGCTAGGAAGTCCAATGATATTCTTTTGCTGGCTCTGTCACATCTCTGATAGGACCTCCCTCCTCCATGCCCAGACACTGCACCCATAGTGTGATATAGCTACCCTCCCCGCTGGTTAGACTATTCTCAGCCCCTTTCCCCACCCTCTGACAGAATGGATTCAAGGAATTCAAATACACTGTAGCCTCCTTTTGCTCTGTGAACACAGGTAATTGAAAGCACACTAGCTTTCTATGCTGGCAGTAGCATGAATTCGCTTATTATTTCTTGGCATGTTCTATTAGCAACTCACTCCTGAGAGAGAAAGGAAGAAAGAAGGAGAAATGGAGAAAGAAAGAAAGAAAGAAGAAAAAATGAAAGAAAACACCCTTTATCTCAGTTAATAAATTTGTACCTTCTTGAGGTCAGGAAGTGTGCCTTTTATTTTTTAGATATCACCTTCATTAGAACTTTGCACACATTACCGTGGTTTGCACACATTTACAATGGCTTCTCATTAATAATAAGAATGCGCATTATTATCATCATGATACTTCATAGCCTTTTTATGTCACTTTGCAGTTTGCCAATGCATTTGGGTATTATTTTATGTAATTTTGGCAAGTGATGCATAATTAGAAACCCCTTGGGTGTACCTTATATGTACACGTTCTTAGACCTACTCCAGAAAGGCTGTAAGAATGGAATCTGAATGTTTAGCACTCTCCCGGGTGATTTTTAGGATTAACCAGAAAGGGGGCCCACCAGTGTGGTGGCTAGGTATCTGGGTTTGGGGTCATACCCTGACCTCTCCGAGACCGAGTACACGTTACTACAGCTCTCCAAGCCCTAGAGTTGCCCCATCTGTAAAATGGGACTGACGAAACCAATGCCAGGGGGATTAAACGAGGCCACGTGAGTATGGAATGTGCTCAGTAAGCAGCATCGTCTACAACAATGTATTTCTTTCTCCTGGCAGCATAACAGCTAAGGACCTACATTTGGGGTTCAAACCCTGTCTCTTCCATTTATAACCTAAATTACTACTGCGTCTCAGTTTCCTTCTCTGTAAAATGGGGATAATGGACATATCTACCTCGAAGGATTGTTTTGAGGACTAAACTAATTAATTATGAAAAGTGGCACTTTAGAAGAAAATCTGGCACACCCTGAACTCTGTATCAGGGTTAGGTGTGGCCATTTTTACATCCATTTTACAGAAGAGGATGCACATACCTGTTAGGAGGGGAAATAAGACTGCAAAGCCTGTCTTCTCTGCCCAAATGCTGGGCTCTTCCCAATCTACAAAGCTAATTTTTAATGCCAGCCTTTCCTAGGACTCAAAACCAGGACGATGAATACTCATCTCTGTTGTTTTTTCCCTTGCAGGGAGGGTGGTGTCTTTACCACCCTCCGCTACCGGCTCTCCTTCCCTCCTGCCACGCTTCTTTGTTCTCTTGTCCCAGAGCCAAACCCCATCACCACTCTTCAGAAATGCCATCTTACTGGGACACCACCTTCAGAGGTCCAAAAAGACAGAGCGATTTGGGATTCTCATCTCGTCTCCATTTGTCTGCTACAGTCTGGGCAGACATCAGAACACAGTCATCTAATTAGAAGTCTTGTCTCCTCTGGGGCTCGGGGTTACTGGTGCATGGCTCCCACATTTCCCAGGCAGAGATGGGATGCCTCATCAGCTAGGCTAGCAGTGGAGGCTTCCCCCCGCAAGGCCTGAGAGGCAAGGGGTTTTCCCAAACTCTGGATCAGGAAGCAGAACCGGGGCAATGCAGACCTAGGACCGGGGTTTACATGGATGTGGCTGCTGAGGATATCACTCTGTTACTCTGAGCCTCACTGTCCTTATCTGTAAAGTGGAATGATCATTGTACCTACCTCCCAGGCTTGTTGGGCATATGTATACAAAGTCACGATTTCAAGATCACCCGATCTCTACCCCATTCCTTTAATGTCCACCTTGCTTTTTCTCCTCCCTTTCTAAACTCTTTATTGATATGGTCAGAGAGGAAGAATATTGCTGTGATTGAGAACATGCACATTGGAGTGACCTGCTTGACTATAAATTCTGTCCCTGACGTTTTCAGCTTTGAAATCTTGAGCACATCATTTCACCGCATTGAAGCCCAGTCTCCTCATCTATAAATTGGAATTATCATCCTGGATCCTCCTTGTGTGATTGTTGTGATTGTAAAGTGGGGCGCATAGTAAATGCTCAATAAGGATCCTCTATTATTCCCATGAAGCAAGTATGGGGATGCGCTCTTACTTCTCATTTATTATGTGGATGATAGAGCAACGTTCTCCCCCAGGAACCTCATCACCTATGTGCTTTGACAGCTTCAGGACTCAGTTCGCGGGGGGCCCTCCTCTGCAAAGGAGAGTTGTCCTTTTTTCCTGAGAGTTGTCCTCCTCCTAACCTGGATTTGGCTTTCCCTTCGGCCTTCCTGAGCATCCTCCATCATAGGGCTTTGCATATGGCATGCTTTAAGTTTGTCTCCTCTGCTGGACTTGGATTTGCTTGGAACAGGGCTCATGCATTCATACCTGTGTTTTGGGTGCTTTGGGCAGCACCTCAGACAGCACCTTGCATCTATTTGGAACTGTGCTGAAAGAATGAAGATACTAAAGAGCTTGAAGCAGTGTTTCTCAAATATATTTTACGTGGCAAAACTGGTGATGCATGTGTGTACACACATTCAGTAGGAGATAAATGCTTATATTTGTTTGATATCTGTTTCACATGTCATTACACCC